>NW_025964361.1:13172696-13410196 GCF_023055435.1 Haliotis rufescens
CTAGCACAATATGTTGGGGATATGTAGCCTTGCTGTGGGCAAACATTTTGTAACAATTTGGCAAACTTTGATATGTAAACAGCAAATATTATTCAGTTTTATTTCAACAAAAACGGAAAAAAATCGGATCCTACTTATTTTGTGGATAACATAACAATAAATCAAGCCAATAGATCGTTTGAGCTGGCATGAATATAAAAAATAATTAGCAAGTCGATAGTCATAATTCCCTCTGTTTGTCCCACGTGAAATGTTCTTCATGAATAGAATAGATGGCTGATAGACGTTCGACCGAATAATATCATTTGCTAACTTCAACTGTTCATCTAATTTCCATGAATGTATGTTACATAGTTCATATGTTCATGGGCTTCTTCACTGAATGTATAGTGTGGAGGACTACTTCACTTGAGGATAAGTAACATAAATAATGATGATAATTATGATAGTATTGCCATTATTATTCCTTCAGATTATTAAAAAAAAAGTTATTATGTTTTCATAGAGAGAAAGAGGTATGGAGATTGTGAGATTATTTTTAGCATCGGAATTGTTAGCATAATTCTTAAAGATATTATGTTTTGTTTGTGTGTTGTTAAATGCTGCACTCAGCAACGTAAGGATATTAAAACATTACATTTCGGTTCAGTTGTATTTTTATATTGGTATCATTTTGCAAATGTTACAGAGACCTGATAAGGGATATATGATAATGTATAGTCGCTATTCTTAAAGTAAGAATATGTTAGATTTATCAACCAGAAATATTGCACACAAGAGGATAATCATATTTCATGACACTATTCAACGTCGAAGTCAACGATATTTGTGTATGTTATTGCTACATGACACGGATACGTCATGATAAAGCAATTAGAAATTGGCATTTGATGATATAAGATAGCTACGCGATAAATCACAAAGAACAAAGAAGGAAGCGATATTTATTTCACGATAAAACATTGCTCTATCATGACGTCATTTATTGAGATTCGAACATGCACTCGCAACTTGAAAAGTAAAATTTGTAAATTTGACCATATTTTTGAGAGGTATGTGTCTAGTGAGTTGTTCCCATTAAATGTTGCTGGAGAATCCGAAAGTGAGAGTGATATGACAATCGGTATTGGGAGAAAAGGTACAGATGATTGACGAGAAAATTGTGAGAATATGCGGGACCAAACTCAAATCCTAAAATGGATTCATCTAGCATGGCCGCTGTCGGATTCTAATTTAACACCCTAAAAGAGGCTGTACGTAATGTTGATATCTCATATAGAAATAAACGAGTCTCGGTCGTTGTTTATCGTACAATAAACAACTCCCACTCGTCGTTTGTTTCTTAATTACATGACCATATACACTAACATTATATCTTTTCATGTTTATCGGTCAACAAAAGCGACATAAGCATTTCCATTATCATGAGAAACCCTTGCCAAAAGTAGCGCCAACTGCACCATTGCGACAACATCAGGAGCATGTTTCACGATTCATCATATAAATGATGACATTGGATGCTCGCAAAAACGCGAGCTCATTCCGATCCACTAGTGGCACCCGCCACAAACACATCCAAAGGCAAGCCAATTGTTCACCCGAAAAGGCAGAGAATTGCATCTGACATCATTTTTGTCATTGATACGTCAAACCTGGAAATGCCGTCCAAACGTCCAACACAAAGCCCAAGCCAGGACCCAAATCCTTCAAACCCGGCCAAAGTTCTGTTAATTACATACACTTCCCCCTAACCTTAAATAATCTATACTAGTTCTGAAGTAAATCGTATTTACCCGTATGAATCGTCTTATGTTATTTATTGCCGATAAACAGAATATGCATACTTTCTGAAAGTACTGTGTGATAAGTCACGCACCAAACCTATACTCTCGATATACAAGCTGCTCTTACTTAAAAAAGAATATTGGGTTAACAAGATACGTATATTAAAGTACCATGCTTTCCTGATGTGCTCTCATTCTAATTTGAAATAATGGCATAAATAGTTACCACTCATCTTTCAATATTTTTCAAGGTTGGGTTAATCACGAACATATTTGAATATGTACAACATCTATACTTACTTATCTTTATACTTAAAGGCATCAGGTTTGTCTGTCATAAGACCCCGAAACAAATATGTCCAACACAGCCCAATATTTGGCTCTTGGCTCCTTGTTCTTATATTTTATAAGTATTGTTTAAACAACTGTTTTTTTCTGTAAAATATGTTCATTTCAGAAATTAGATGTTATTCTAGCATCAGGTCTGTGGTACGTTTACTGCATCAGCATTACATTAAAACGATATTACATTACATAAATCCACACAGAGGAAATGCTTAACATTTATCTTTTAAGGAAGAGTGCAGGACGACTTGCTTTTTACATATAAATGTGGACATATATGTATGGACATTTGAATGATACAGATATATACCTCCTTAAAGATAGTGTTCGTAGATGACTGTAGAAAATGGAATAATTATGTGAGTAATCGGGTTAATACCACGTTCAGCAATATTTAGCCATATTGCGATATTGGTTTCCAACATACAAGTCGGACCATGAAATTATGACTTGAATTTGGACCTGGCTTTCTGGTGTGATGTAACACCCCAGAATCTCCGGTAGAAAAAGGGCTCAAAGCACGAATTAAGATCACGAGATGATACTGATGTATGCATCTGGACATATATTTGCGTTGTATTACTACCTTAATTCATCAGTATATATGTATTTTGCATAAAAGGATATTATAGGATCGACGCTGACATGCGCATATAACCTATTCACCAGTGCTGTAATATTTCATTTCTTCTGACACATATCGACACGAGAAATTATATTTAAATTTAAAAGGAGCCCAAGTGGGATAGAAATTTGAGTCTGAACCTGTTGAACAAGGCTTGTTTCATTTTGGGCTATAGCATTGCCGCAAGGCCTGGGCGGAAGGGAACACCTGTTTGCACCCATCAGCTACCAATCACGACTTCTCTCTCCAAACGAAAACAAAATACGAAAAATGTCGGAAGTGTATCCTTCTAATTTTCTATTTAGATACATGTTTTAACTTTAAAGTAATTATATGTATCTCATGTATTATTGGTATCTGTGATGCTGGTACCGTTTTGTTGCCATTGTGTAGCTTTTGTGGAGTTATTATGAATATCAAATACATGCCTTGAAATATGGACTTGTGAAAGAACTCATTATTGAATCATTTGCATTTAAATTAATGCATATACCATTTACTTGGCGTGTATGGACATATTATCCATCTACTTATACACACTTATTATGGACATATACAGAATTTCATTGTACCTTATTATTTCAAAAAATACACGTGAAGATCCGGGTTAGAATAGGCATTCAACAACCCATGCTTGTACGAAGGCGACTTGGCTCGCTGACTTGGTTGATGCATGTCATCGTATCCCAAATGCGTAGATCGGTGCTCTTGATGATAATGACTAAATTGTTTGGTCCAGACTGGATTATTTACGAACCACCGTCATATAGCTGGTATATTGCTGAGTGCGGCGTTAAACAACAAACAATCAAACAAAATCTATATAATTATTAAACACCTTCCAACAATGAGAAATTAAACTTATATTTTCTAAATATTCTGTTATATTTATAACATAATTTGATTCATAATTTAATTATTGCGTTGCTTTCTTCCCTGTCATTCAAAGTGCATGTTCAAACCCCTAAACTTTTAATATTTCATTTTTCATAAATGGCACGTTAGTGCGTTGCCTAGATCTCTCGTTACCTATTCACAAGAATAGATTAAAATAATTTGTTTTACTATCATATTTCTGTTTATCTAATTCATAATACGAAATTGATAATTCATTTATAATAGTATAGATCATATTCGTGTATATCACTATCTGATGCTAAGGTTTTATTTCAGAAAATATAATTAATTCAAAATGTAGAAAGATACACAATTTGCCATTATTTGACTTTTAAACTGTACAAAGTATGATATAATGATCAGAATGCCTGTAACGGGTAGTATTTAAGAAAGAAATATTTGTCGAGAAGTCCCATTTTTCAGATATGCCCTTCAGTAGTATTATTGCATATCTCCAGAGAGAGGTTTACATTGTTGTTCTCATTATTTGTGGATAATTCAAAAAGCAACATAGAAAATATATATGCTACCATGACGAAAGAATACAGAGTATACATAACTCGCAATTCTATATATTCAGCAAACAGCCCAAAACCGAAACTCCACAACATATCCGATTACACTGATTAAGGCTGTCCCAGTTCTCCATGCGATACTGACGCCCGTTCGTCTCCCAGACCATACAGAATAAATTTAAAAGGAATCCAGCTCAAGTCTAGAACGATTTGGCAAGCCTAGATTGCCTTAATTCTATCCATGAAAGTAAGCATTAATAAAAAAATATTGTTCTTGTCTGCTTCAGATTATATTTTGTAGATACTTATTTTAACTAGGAAAATTGTACTGACACCGGCGCTGTCCCTATTGAAGCTATCCATAAGAATTTCGAATTGCCGTCCATTGTTCGATGTCAATACATCGATGACAAGTGAGGATATCATAAAGTAATCGTTGATGCCGCGCTACACTTTGATAAAAATTATAATCAAGTTGACTGGTGTGTACATTACTACAGTGAACATGTACATGATCATGCCCTAATAATCAAATACCGTAATGTCAAATACTAATTTATTATTGTGTGATGAATTTAACTGGATCAGTGGTAACATGTGATATTAATATTCCATCAATTTCTTTCCTGGTTGGTCCATCAATGTCTACAAAATGAAAATAATACAATTAAAATGGAGCATAGAACAATTCTTAATTTCAGGCTAGAGCTGTGGAAATCTAGACTTTCCCAATCATTATAGACTTGAGTTGGTCTCATGTTTAACATTATTCCCTTGGGTCAACGTCACAGCTCATACCATACACTAACAAGACCAGCTTGCCCCCCGCCGGAGCTCCCGGATTTTGGTTATATCATCTAACATGGCCAACTCTGCTCTTAAGTAAACAAGAACGTAATCAGCGAGGGGTCCTTTATCATCCCTATGTGGCTGCTTATAAAAATCGTATATCAACTGCAATATACTGTATACAACATTCAGTATACAGTGTGTCGCGAGCTCTGCGCTGGGCTGGAGCACACATTTCCTACACCTCTCCCTTCGGCAAACACATCACTAGGGTTGCAACGAGGTCACAGGTCAGGCGTGCACTCGTCAGTTGTCTAATACGGTCAAAAGTAAGTCTTCTTCCGGAAGACCACTGCACTGGAGGTATGTGGATTATTGAGGAGGTACTACGTGTTTGGAACTGGGAGTTGAACACTAAGCACTTTTAGAGAAGAGCTCACAATAAAACGTTATGGACTCGCGGACGGACTTGTGTTTTCATTTCAAGACTGACAGACAGACAGACAATAATTTATTTGCGTCTCACCCATAAGGTACATTGTACAGTATGCATATAAATCAAAACATGCTTAAAACTTACGGCCAGTCGTAAAACGACTTATGAGAGACGATAAGATCATAAAACCAACTTATATACTAAAATGAATATACATACAATATATACATCATGAATATAAAATAGATCGGCGAGCGCACTTCTGTGGCAGCGACTCAGTGGTTTCTTAACATAATCTTCCGTATCGTAATGGTGTTTGAAACGCCTATAGGTTCTCAGTTTATTTCTTCCCCTCGCCCCTTGTATTGACTGTAGCTTGTCCCACCACTTTGTTTTATACACTGACATCAGTCTTCCTCTTACTGCCGCGGCAAGGGGCAAGACGTACATTTATCAGGCTGAACTTCCTAACTGTAACAATAACTGAACTTTACGCCTTTTATACACATTTGTGATGGGGCGACAATGCGACAACGAGACATATTTTGACCTTGAAAATGTCGCGTTACGGCATCGTCGCCCTTTTGTAAAATAAAGAAAAGGATTATCAAAGAACGACAATGCGAACACGCGACAATGCGACAAATGGCCAATTGTCGCGCTTTTGTTAATTTTGACACGTTTTGCTTGTTTTTGTAAAGGCGTCAATGCGACAATGCGACAACGAGACAATGTCCCTTCCATAGTAATCCGTGCAAATAAAACTGAGTAATGAAATAGAAGTCTGACATGCCAGTTAAAAGATAGAGTGGTGCAGCTTCTGATTTCATAGATCTTCAAGAAGGGTTATCAATAATGGGATGGGTGATGAGTTCAACTGCATACGCTGTGATTAACAATAATGCTCCGAGTCAATACATTTTGTCAAATGTATGACATGTATTACGTGAATGAACATATTGTTTATACTCGTCCATGTTTTTGACGGACAAAATAATGTACATGCTCGGTAAAACTGAGGACGGGCATTATTGTGTGTTTCCGTGCTTTGTTCAGGTGAACAATTGACTTGTCCTTGCATGTGTTTGTGACGGGTGCCACTTGTGTGGCAGGATACGCTCACCTTTTCCCGAACACCCATTGGATGGCCTGAACCACTTCGGATTTTTATCCCACATCAGTCTGATACACCATGATAAAACTGAAATACTGAAATACTGTACAGTTGAAAATGATGTTTAATGCGATTACCGTATTGTGTTACTGCAACTGTTCATATTTTGTGCAGTGATGTTATGTAATATGTAAAAGAAAGCATATTCAATTATCCAATTGATTTGAATAGAATATACTTGCGTCAGTGTATTTTATTAACGCCCCAAATCGTAATTTAAACACCTTAAATAACAGATCACGCATGGTGCCTTGACTTACTACTAGATTTAATGGGCCACCCCGGAATAAAATAGTTCCCCCCAAAGCGAGGAACATATGTTTTAGTATGTTTACAAGAAATATATTCCAAACAATATCCTCATTAGATGAGAAGATCTTTTACAGAATTACCTCAGTAAGTCAATTACAATGACAGAGCGTCGTAATACATTTACATCAAGTACAATACGTCAAAATGGCCGACACGATAAACGTGACGGGAGATATTTCCGAAGTTGTTAATTAACCTGTGGCTATTTCAAGCCTTTGGCATCACTGATCAATTGGCCGATCATTGAAAGGTGATTGTGAAGATGTGTCAAATAGATACTAAGGTAAATTCATAGATTTCTGTAAATTGTCACTGCGACAGTTTGGATTTGTTTTCGTGTTTTTTCTCTCTTGGATGGGTTGTAGCGAGGGTATCCTTAAATGGGCTTGCAACCACGCTTCTGTATGAATTCGTACCAGGGAATTCCAAGGGTTTTCCCCAGGAATGTCGAAGTAGTCAGTGTTTACGCCTTTTCAAGAATACAGTCACGTGAAGAACGTCATGTGACCGACCTCGCGTCCAAGTCGTATATCTTGTAAACTTCACATTAAAAAATTAGTTATTGTTATAACCAAATGAAACACAACCCATTATCCGATAGGGGTAACTGTACATAGCCGTTACCACAATAAACTTAGTAACATTGTTTGGTTTGACTTCTTGGCGCGTGTCTGAATTCCATTAACATGTAACATATCCTAAAACTAGTTATCAGCAAATGCCGCTGCACTGCGCGCGACAGATACTAGAGCACGGCATGCCAGAATTACGAAACCTAAAGCGTCCGAAAGGAAGCCTTGGACATCACGTGCGTCGGGGGACCAGCGCCATCTGATTGGCCGTTAACAGTTGTACAAGGCGGAGCAAAAAGCATCGTTTTTCCGTCCATTTTACGCTTGAAAAACTCGACCCTTTTCTGGACACTTTCTAGACGCTGACCAATTAATCAATTTTAATGAATTTTTAGTCGTTTTTCCGTCCAATGACCATATACGGAAAAAAACGACGTTTTCGTGTTTGCAGTGTAACATCCACCCCGCAAACTGTTGACGGAAGATGATGTTTACTGTAGATAGGTTAGAAGTAAACATCGGACTCGGGGCAATAGGGAATGTAGGGGGCCATTTCATGACGAACAAAAAGTAGTATTTGTATTAAATATGTGTTTCAAACGGTTCCATCAGTGTCACCTGACCAGGACAAAAATCAATGCGTCCAAAACTTAATGAATGTAACAGATACATGTGGAATTTAAAACTGAAAGGTGTTCAATTACCTGATCCACTGTGAACAATGAACATGTCTACATGTATACATGCATCTTGATACGATTACATCTGTTTATATCGGGCATATGGCATATGTAGGTACATGCACCACTGGGTATATGTGTGGGTGTATGAATGTACTTGTATCTATTAGACAAATTAAATACATTTGACAGTTTATGAGTTTATACGATTGTGCTGTATGTATGTATCAGTGTATCTATTTGGTGTTGTGTTTATAAGTGCACATGTACAAATGTATGCACCAGTGTATGTGCATTGTGTGTGTATATATCCTGTTTTATGTTTTTCTGTATATGATACAATATTTGTTATTTATCATGGTTGTATGCATGTATTATCTAGTTCTTGGGTATGCATTATTTATTAAATACTCTTAACTTGTAGTGACCGCCTCCGTGGTCAAGTGGTAGAGTGTCCGCCCGGAGAGCGGAAGGTCCGGTTTTCGATCCCCGGCCGCGTCATTCCAAGAGACGTTAAAATATGGCGCTCGGCATTAAGGGGCTAAAACAAGGACTGGTCGGCTCCGAGTCAATATACTGTGTCTGAGTGGGGTATTCATGTTAAACTGCGGCATAGTATCTCACTGGGCCAGCGACTATAAAATCGGCATCAGTCCGGACTAGTACAAGCGCGCGCGCTCACACACACACACGTTGCTATAGAAGTGCAATCTTGGACGCGACGTTAAACCCAAATTCACCTCTCCTTAACTTGTGATTTCATTTTGTTTTTATGTGTTGTGACTCATAGTTCATATATATATATGGCCGAGTGTTTTTACGTGTACACTGATACAAAGTATGTACAACTTGTGACTATCTCTCACTATCGCCTTCACACACGGAGCAATACTATTCACTAGTTGGGTGTACGCTCCTGATAAACGCGTATCTAGGGAGTAATTCAAATTGTAGTGATATACTATAATTGAATACAACTTGATCACTAAAAGTGGTTGCCGCCTATTGATATGCCTGGTACTTCATTGAGAGCTTTTAGCAGCACATTGTAGTGGTTATACTATTGGATACAACTTGATTACTAAAACTGGTTGCCTCATATTAATACGATTGGCAGTTTATTGACAGCTTTGATTTATAGGGATAACGTACATGTAGTCACTTTCTCTAATTTATCTGCTAGATATAATCTTTAATTGTCATGTAATAGCAGTGTTACAAAAATCTGTCAGAGTTTGTTTTTTTTCATCGGGTAAGAATAGTTGATTCGTCTATTCATACATTTTACGAGTCTAACCCCATCGAATAATTGGCACCATACATTCCAGCAGAGAGTTTTGTTTTACTTTATTATCTACATGTATTGTTAAGTGTAGTAGATACTTACATCACTGTATCTCAGAACGCAGAACTGACAACAGCCAAACACAGAGAATTGCTACATATCATTTCCAGGCCTGTATATTCCTGCTTGAACATAGAGCCTACATGTATGCTGTAGTCGGTGCAATGTTTGTCCACATGTACAGTCTCAGCTGGCTGACGTCACATTTCCCATACAGCCTCCGTGGTCTAGTGGTAGAGCGTCCGCCCGGAGAGCGGAAGGTCCGGGGTTCGATCCCCGGCGACGTCTTACCAAAAGACGTTAAAAGATAGTACTTAGAAGATAAATACTATGTGTGTGTCTATTTCCGGGATTTTATCGAGTATTTGCATCTTGGAAATTCATCTCGAGACCCGAAAGCGTTAGCTTGAGGGGCTCGAATGAAAATTTCCAAGATGCAAATACTCGATAAAATCCCGGAAATAGACACACACATAGTATTTATCGATATTGTAAACCTATTGTTTTATTTAGAAAAAAACATGCGCACTCTTTAACACCCCGTACTTACTCGGTTGTGAGGCGTCAACATCGAACGTTCTGTTGTTGCTATGGTGATTGTGATTTTGGTAATGATGACGGACTACTTTCCTGAGTGTAAGTCATTCATAAGTTGCTGGTGCTTCAGTCGAATGTTCACCTACGTCTGTTTTGAACAACAGGACCGTATAATTAATAATAAAAATAAACAAACTCGAAATCGTCTGTGAGTTTGTTTGTTTTTATTATCAGTTACATTATCTGTTGTTATGTCAACATAATCGTTTTTTCAGAGTGTAAACCCCCTGGATGCCACAGCGACACATATGTCCCTCCTCTTCAACCCTCACTTCGAAATCGAATAAAATTCAAAATACATCACGCAGATTAATACACTTCACAGTTTTGAATTCCCCCTTCTGTTTATCATTTACTGTCATTTAAGGCAATTCAAAATTACTGAACGTGACTTCTGAAAATTAGATACATTGTAAACCTCGCCAAATCACAATTCACGGCGTTATATAAATATTCACTGTGTGTTTTGAAATCTAAACATCGGATATTTACTCGAATAATTAAAGTAGAAAATTAGCATATTAGCGATCACGGGTATCAAATCACTACTGATAGTTCTGAAACGTCGCTGATAAGCCTAGAATCGTTTAGAATGTTTTGGAAAATACGCATACACGAACGCCGAAGTGTACGTTCCGCCATATTAGATTGTGTTTACAAAATGCCGGTTATGAGACGCCTATTCGATCAGGTATATTTCAATGTTTAATGCTATACATGCATCCCTGAATTCCTCATACATTTTCGAAACAATGGATAAATGGTCTTTGTCACCAATGCAAATTATCTAGATGAAATCATGCGAAATAAGTTAGGTATGGAAACGAAAACTATGCTCGGAAAACTGTACTTGCTGAAATGTAAACAAAGCAAAATTCTGATTTTACACTGTGTAGCCTTTTTAGAGGTACTTTCGTCTAATTGTTGCATACATTGGCTCCATCACGCGTTTGAGAATATTCATGGGAAGAGTATCGTTGCACTAATTATGGAAATACACATATATACATTACAATGATGTGGTAAATTCAACAGAAGCCGTTTACAAAAGTTTCTGTCCTGTGTGGCGCCATGACTGACGCTAAATCACGCACAACGATGACGGTAGTTATCTGCATTTCTGACTAATTCTCTTTCCTACATTGGAAAACATGGTAAACAAATAACAGTACGCAGATTGTCAGAATGCTTCTGATTACTTACGTGACCCATTTATGTGTATACGATCCCTCAATCAACGAAAATCCTCCTCTGGAAATCCCGCGTAATGTTGTCAGTGAACACAGCATTTTGTAAAAGTCGGTCACCGGTAGTGATGTCATACGGAAGTAAACATTGTTGTACATATTTGGTAATATTGTCTAGTTTGCATTTTCATCATCGCCTTGATAATCCAGATATGACGGAAACCTTTTTGTGTCGGGTCACCTTATTTATGAGTAGTTGGCAGCACATAGGATGACGTCACTTATGACAGTCGTGTCATGTATTATGCGCTACTGCAATCATGACAAATTCATCGGTTCGATGTTAAAAAGGTGCTATTTTGGGGGGTGAAAAAAACAGATTACCGCACTCGTGCCTGTCAGATACCATTTATCTTACAACTCGTTGTTACAAAGCGTATCTAACTCGCTTTCGCTCGTTAGATACGTTTTGAAACAACTCGTAAGATCAATGGTATCTGACAGACACTAGTGTAGTAATCTCTGTTTCCTACACAGTGATTCGGTCGCTTGCTTCAGGGAATTCAAATCATATTTTCACCCTTTGACATTTGGTCATGTGACCCAAATTAGCCAATTACAACACAGAACACACTTTCTATAGGTTTACAATTGTTGTTACCCTGCCTGTCGCTCGGCATTAAGGGGCTTAAACAAGGACTTGTCGCCTCGGAGTCAGTGCATGCACGTCGCTATATAAGTACAATAATCTTGGACGCGACGTTAAATCAAATTTCACCTCACCTCACTTCACATGTCCCATCATGTCAGCTCTACTTCTCAAGCATAATTGGATTTTCGAAGACATTTTGAATGAAAGGAAATAAAAAGAAATTCGTTTCATAAATCATATTTAACCAAATTCAAAAACTTATACACCCGTTCTACATTTCGGTCCAGTAGACCTGGATCCTTCACTTCCAAAGTGGAAAATAGAATAATAATGATCATCCTTGCTGCCGCAAACTAACGCAGACTGATTTAGTAAACTGCTACTTCTTTACTCCATCGTACTTTTTAGTGACAGGCTGCCATCATATTATAGGAACATTGTGCGGCGTTGAATAACAAACAATCATCGCATATTACATATTCGTAGTTGGAGAAAGATATTACTTTCGCTCATGTTTATTTCTATAACCTTCCTCTCTTGGCATTGTATAGTAATAGGACACATTTCATCAACCCACCCAAGTAACTGCAGAACCCTTGCTTTTCAAATGGGAAAGTAGACACAATTTATGGATAACAACTTCTTTAATTACTGCAAAGGCGACGTTTCGGTAAAGATCCTTATACCGTTGTCAAGCAAGGCCTGCTCGAATGTCTTGCTTGACAACGGTATGAGCATTTATACCGAAACGTCGCCTTTACAGTAATTAAAGAAGTTGTTACCCCTAAATTGTAAATACTTCGTCATCCGTCAACCTCTAAGTAATGCATATCAAACAATTTTCAAATGAGGTCGTTATTAAATTGAATTTCACTTTCAATGGGGAGAATCGAAGCCAACATGTTGAATGGTCTCGTAGGTCAAATGGGGTTTCAGATGTCTTCACGTTGTTATATCACTGCATAATCGGGTGTGGAACTAAGTCAATGTATTCATTTGTACCAAAGTCTCTGTGGCAGATCCTGTTCCTAGAAGATGCCTCCGACCCCGTAAATATTTCCAGCGTATTATTGAATAAAGCCCTCGCGGGAGGGGGAAACGTATGCTAATTCAGTGCCTTTCAGTTTCAAGGAGAGTGCTGTTGTCTTTATTGGTTCCGACAAAGGTGGTGAGGCTCTCTTTAAATTTGACTTATGAGTGTGTGAGTCGGTGCGTAGGTACGTGGGGGCTAAAACAAGGACTGGTCGGCTCGGAGTCAGTATACTGTGTCTGAGTGGGATATTCATGTTAAACTGCGGCATGGTATCCCAGTGGGCTAGCACTATAAATCGGCATCAGTCCGGACTAGTACAAGCAGCCACACACACACACATAAGTGCAATAATCTTGGACCCGACGTTAAACCCCATTTCACCTCACCTATGACCAGCATAGGTTTCTGGGGGCCTATGCGATGCTGACCCTGGTTCCACACCCTGAAATGAATGTTATCGCCCCTGGCAAAAGTGAATGAAACGGACATAAGAGAACACTTTCTAACTCATTGCACCAGCTGGTCAGGCCACTTATACCGTGCTGTCTCAACGTCGAGGGCTCAGGAATGTCGTGGGGGAAGAAGCCATAAATTTGAGGATTTATTGTATTGTAAGACAAAACAATACAATAATGAGGGAGATATTTGGAACCTGACAACAACTTGCAAGAAGATTTCTGAATATATTTTAGGTACGCCTCAGTGACTATTGATGACGGAGTTTGCTTTACGCATGACATAAAAAATGGGTTTCACACATTGTGCCCAAGTGGGGATTTAAACATAGACGAACTCTTTGACCACCAAAACGCTAGGCTATTCGATCGGTCCTGACTATTGAAAAAACTAAGAGTTAACCTTTATGACATGCTGTTAAAGCGCTTCATGTACAGGTAACATATACACTCAATTTATAAAATTCAACTCACAGGCAATATACAAAACAAACAAGAACTTGGAGTATCGTAATCCTTGAAACGAAGAGGTTCGTTTGAGGTAAAAGTGCTCGCGTATAAAAGGATTCATTCACTCCAAATAATTATCTTTCTCTCTCCATTCCGCACAACAGCTATTTACAGTTGCCAATTATATCACAGGTAACTGTCCTGAAGGAAACACTTTATTGTATTCAAGGCATCCGGCCCACATACAAGAACGCATACACATCTTCTACATATATTTGTCAATTTAGTAGCAACAATCATTTTCTCATAAGCAAAAAATGAAATACTAGTATATACACGGAATGCTTAAAATATTCTTAAATCTTTTGACACTGAATTGTATTTCCGTTAAATTTTGTCTAATCTTAACCATGATACTGTTATGAGGTTAAATAGCGTCTCAAAAACATTAGAAAATAGTAACAAATTAAACCATTATAGCTGTAATGATGAGTTGCATTAGATATACAAAATTTGTGACAGAGAACTTTTAGACCGAAAGGAATTAATAGATAAAAGACATTTCACATTTATCACAACAGTACCCGGACATTGCATATTAAGAGAACTTTAAGAATCGAAAGGAATTAATAGATAAAATACATTTCACATTTATCACAAGAGTATTCTGGACATTGCATATTAAGCGAACGTTAAGTTCGAAAGGAATTAATAGATAAAAGACATTTCACATTTATCACAAGAGTATTCTGGACATTTTATATTTATCATTGGATTGGTTCCATGTTATCGTCGATTAAGTAATGAAACAAGCAGAGAGGTAAGATACTTTTCATTTGTAGTATCCGGAGTGAGACACAAAATCAATAGAGAGAGATGATCAATCTTGCACGTAGGCTTCGGTATTTTTCCGATTACGACACACATGAGTTCATGGTCAGATCTAACTTTTAACGAATCAAACTGAGGTATTGTGACATGTGACAAAGACAGGCCATGCCGGAACACTATTAAAATGATACCGTCAACGTTAGGAGAGGAGAGCGCGGTTTGCAATCGATTCGAATCCCGATCGATCTAAGATCTCCCCATTTAGTGATGAGCCTGGCCGGTCTGATCCTGTCATGTATTGATAGATGGACTGAGAGTAAGTAAAGCTAATGTGAGTATAAAGCTGGTGTTGCGTTTCCTTATTATGCGAGTATGAATGCTGATGGAGACAACTTGGAGTGAGCATCGCTAGACCAATCACTCCTTGATGGAGCTGAGCCGGTGCTGACAAGGCGACTTGCAAAGTCATGGCTTAACTGACCATGATGACCAGTAACGGCAATACTTTCAGTAACTGTAGTTGGGTCGCACTTGACACCCGAAAGCAGTTACGACAATACTTCTGATTTTATTATCATTTAAATTTAATAGAGGCTTTTCTGTATGCAATTGGCTTTCAAATGATATGCATGTGTCATATCTTGAGCTATCGAAGAATGAAGGCGTCCAATTATGGAAAAGTCTTATCAATTGCTCTTTGGCGAAGGTCTTTCAAAAACATTTTTTAATTGTCAAAACCATGCATGCCAAAAGCCATATTTCAGATCTGAGATACTCATGGCCTATACCTAACGTCATCAGGGTGATGGTTTTTGGGAGGATAACTCCTCGCGCATTTTTAGTATTTTGAGCCAAACTGTGATAAATCACATCTGATAATTTATGAAGAGTGTTAAATCTCCCAAAGCTTACAACATACAATTTAGTATTGGTGATCCAACATTCAAAGACGTTGAGAAAAGAAAGAAAAAACTGTTCGAATTTACTTTCTAGTGATTGAACATTGGTATATATTCTGTGTATAACAAAACATCCAAGCACCCCCAAAGCCCTCTTTCCCCCTATTCCACCTCTAACCCGTCACCAACCACTCGCGACCCCTTATGTCTTCTCCTACCCCTCAATCCCGTACTTTGAGTATAATTGTAGTCAATTTTGCATGAACGCTCAGAATCTAGACTGCATCTCTTAACATACACAGTGACCATTTGCCCCAGTTAAAAGTCCTCATCTTCAAAAGCATCGTTGATGTATTGGCTCTGTGCTCTCCCCAAGGCCAAGGGCTGTGCAGTGCGACCAAATTTATGGGGCACCTTGTCCTCCTCGCGTGCATTACTGTAAATGTTTTCTGTGATGAGGTCAACTGTAGTGGTCGGCTCGCTGGAAGTAACGTTTATGTAGCCAATGTTGTCAGCATTTACGACTTCTTGTGTGGTGCCACTGATGACGCCAATATCTGCGTTCGGGAGTACCGATGAGGCGCCGTCGGTGTTGGTGGTGTTCATTTCAGTGTAGGACACCTCTGTGGAATCTCTCGTCATGGTACTGTAGACATTAGACACGGTACAGCTGTTTGTTTGCTGAAGTGGTGGTTTTCTATCTTCAATCTCATCATACAGGACATCCCCACTTGAATCTCGTGGCCCTGGGCACTGGGTAGGTCCATTGTCATTGTGCAGTAGCTCTAAATAATATGAGTGGTAAAGATTGAAAAAAATATTCTTAATTAACAATATTCATACGCACATTCTTCATCCTGACTAGGGGCGGTCGGGTGGCCTAGTGGTTAAAGCGTTCGCTCGTCACGCCGAAGACCCGGGTTCGATTCCCGACATGGGTACAATGTGTGAAGCCCATTTCTGGTGTCCCCCGCCGTGATATTGCTGGCATATCGCTAAAAGCGGCATAAAACCATACTCACTCACTCACTCATCATCCAGACTAGTGTTACAAAGACATTCCCCGCACAGCTGAAAATTGTCAAACGGACATTCAATGCCCAGATAATTGTCAAACGAATTTTCATCAGGTATTCATCACACAGACAATCACAACAACAAATATTAAACGGGCTTCTATCACCCCGACAATTCTCAAACGAATATTCATCACCAAGACAATTGTCAAACGGACATTCACCAAACAGAAAATCATCATACGGACATGCATAACCTGACAAGTTGCAAACGGACATTCATCACACCCACAATTATTGTCCAAAAGACATTCATCTCCCATTGGGGTATTGTGCTATTCTTGTTCATATTGAACTTACACATAACCCTTTGATGCACTTGTATATATATAAACTAGGGAAAACCAGCCTCGATCATCCACCGAATCAGATGCCACGGGACCAAAGGGTCAAATAGCGATGGAAATTCTATGAACAGATTACTGTAAATCATTGATGACACCAGGTGTTGCATAAGGGTGAGCATGTCCTGCACCACCGGAAGCACCCTCCACTCACACAATTTGCGTAAACAAGTAAAACATGTTCTGATTCCCACAAGGCTAAAAGGAAACAGTCTTGTTTGCCGATATATTGCAACTATGTTAATGTTCACAATCATGACTAATTTTAACGATATCAACGTGGAGGAAACATTTGCTGAACGTTTATCTTCACAGGTTGCAATTTTCCTGGTTTTATTCATTGAATTCTCTCATCCAGAATTGATAAATGTAACAGTTCAAGGATGTAAACCAACGGCCAACAGAAACTTTACCATGGTTTTAAATCACACAAGTTTAAAAATTTCAAAAGATAGATGCATGAAGTAAAAAAGGTGTTCTATTGATGACATGTCTGTTGACCTTGTTGGCTGCAAGGAAGATATGTACGATTCGGGCTGCATGGTGTCTAGTGCTGTCATGCTCATAAAGTACGCAACGTTATAGCTGTTGTAGAAATGGTAGGACAATCGGACGAAGAATGTCATCCTTGCAAAGCTGGGCTGTTAACTGACGTTAACGATGACCAGTGGTGCTGTCCTCTGCCCATTAGTTCATCCCCACACCATAACGCCCTCTCAACTACACGACACAACCACCTGAACACAGCATGCCGACGTTCGTTCTCCCCTTAGGCGGTAACCACGCTGTCTTCAATCAGATCTGAACAGACACAACCGGCTTTGAAGACGACCCTCTGCCAGTCACGTCGCTGCCAACGACGTACAGTCCGAGCCCATCTCAATCTCTGACGATGATGTTGCCCTGGCAATAACTGTTCTTTTTAAGGTATGTAAGCCCTAATTCCCTAGCTCTGAGTCGCCTGGCCACTGCCTGTTGACAACCATATGCCCTAAGGCATTCGTCGGTGATGACGTCACTGCCAGGAGTCGATTCCGGAGTACGCAAGTACCGGTCTTCATTGGGCGTAGTTACCCTGGGTCTGCATATTCTTGGCCTGTCTGATGTCTGGCCAGTCTGTCTGTAAGGTTGCCTCAGCAACACTGGAGCAATCAAAGGTTCCAGCAATGTGGGCATGGGTGGCTCCCATCTGTATCATGCCGTTGTTCGGGTGTCAGCCGAAGCTTTACTGTGGTGGTATTTTATTAGTGTAATTGTTACACAATCCGTCCGTATCATTTATATACCCTAATTGAACGTGTAGTTTCCGCTGCCCAAGCGGCAAGTGTTTTTCGCTTTTTCGCATTTTCTACACACAATAAAAACGTGCCCTGGACGTGTATCAATTTCTGCATAGAGCATTATTCATGTTTGGACCATGTGTTTTTCATTTATTTAGTTTGAACGTGTGCTCATATTTTTTTGCAATTTCATTTTAAGTTTTTTTGGCCGTCAGTTAATTTATATTTACTCTGTCAGAAAACAAGCAATGTGTCACATTGGAATAATTGTATCAGGGGCGCTGGGGTTGCCTTTTGGTTATCTGATTTCCCCCGTCGTGATATTGCTAGAAAAATTGCTAAAAGTGGCGTAAATTATCAGTAACTCACTATAATTATGTTATATCTGTCAACGAGGTGAAATATTTTACCTTTGATCCTCTTCCTCCGTCTGACGTACATCCAAACTGCGACAGCCCCGACGACGACCAAGACGCTGACTTCAAGTCCAGTGACAATGGGTATCAGGCGTTTCCCTCAAAACAATGTGTTAGAAACATAAAGATGTGAGTTCAAGAACATGTCACTAATGTAGTGACGTACGTACATGCGTGTGTGTATCCGCATTTACTAGTCTGGAGTTATGCAGTTTTAAATGCTGGCCTACTGAGATACCCCATAAATACCCCACTCAGACACAGTATACTGACTCTGAGCCGACCTGTCCTTGATTTTATCCCCATTAATGTCGACCACCAGACAAAGTAACAAGGAGTACCATCTTTTAACGTCTTGCAGTATGACGGCGGCCAGAGCATCGAAACACTGACCTCCCGCTCTCCGGGCAGACACTCCATCCGACATAATGAAGCTTTGCATTCATATCGTTCACGGTTTGTTCTTTAACGCCACGCTCAGCAATATTCCATCTATGTGACGGCGCACTGTAAATACCGCCGTCCAGAGAATGACATCATGAGCATCAACCTACGCCATTGGGATGCGATGACAAGGATCAACAAAGTCAGCGAGTCTGAGCTTCACGTCCGGTTAGTTGCCTTTTTGGACCCGGATCTTCACGGGGTTTTTCCGCGCTATTGTATATTGACGTGGTTTTCGTATACTTTTTAAATATTGTTATTTCCCTTTACAACCTGCACCGTTAGCTTATAAATATGTTCAACTACAACATACCTTGTAGGCTTGAAAGAAATCTCAACACTGTCCTCGCCAGTAATGTATCACCCATCATCACTGTAACACAAACTAAAGGTTACTTAGGTAATCTCCCTCAGGGCGAGAATTAAGCAACATGACCGTCGTGTCTAGCATAACAATAGGGCCGGTTTTATAGCACAAGCCCACTGAGATACCATCCCACAGTTTAACATTGATGCCCCACTCAGACACAATTTACCGACTCCGATCCGACCCGTCCATTATCCTCTTAATGCCGAGCGCCAGGTGGGTAACAAAAAGTACCATATTTTAACGTATGACGGCAGACGCTACATTCGGATCATGAAATGATTGTTGCGAAGTAGTTTTAGCATTGTTAATAATAAATGAAAGAACACAGTAAAACGTTACTTACATTAGTCGTTCAGACTCACGCACTGATGATGTAACCTGGACAGCTGGTTCAAGACGTATCAGACATCCCCTTTACGTGGCGCTAGAATTATCACGCTATGCATAGGGCTGGCCATGTCACATTGGGTCAGGGTGCAGAACAAGGAAAGTTTCGAATGAAACTGCCTTTATCTGTTTTGTAGCAAATACCGCTTGTTATCAAGAGTGTAGTCATTAGCACGCCTTCTTCCTCTGAAATAGTAGCTAGGGCATTTAGTAGAATAAGTCATCAGCATATTCACTGATAAGTTTTACAGTATCGGATACAGCAACAAAGGGGAGATTGATATCAGTTACTGACATAATGTTTTCCTGTGTGCGGACTTGGCCGCTACATGCTACATGTGGTGTATCCTTAGCCAAGTGACTTTGTATAAAATATGCATCTGTTCACCCAACGGGGAATACAATTCGACAGATCCATTGACTCGGGTAATTATACAATGCTTTGAGCATGCTTTAGGGTGTGGTTATGGCGCATAATAAATGTGCACATTATAACATTAATTTTATCATGTATCCTGGATGCGTGTTGGTTGTGTGTCGGTTGTATGTGGGATATGTGATGGCTGTACGCTGAATGTGTGTTGGTTGTGTGTTGGTTGTGTTTTGGTTGTGTGTTGGGTGTATGTGGGATGTGTGATGGCTGCACATTATAACATTAATTTTATCATGTATCCTGGATGTGTGTTGGTTGTGTGTCGGTTGTGTGTTGGTTGTATGTTGGTTGTGTGTTGGTTGGTTGTGGGATGTGTGTTGTATGTGTGTTGGTTGAGTGTGGGGTGTGTGTTGTATGTGTGTGGGATGTGGGAAGGCTGTCCGATGAATGTGTGTTGTGTGTGTGCTGGTTGTGTGTTGGTTGGGTGTTGGTTGTATGTGGGATGTGTAATCGATGTACACTGAATATGTGTTGGTTGTGTGTTGTATGTGTCTTTGCTGTGTGGTGGTTGTGTGTTGGTTGTGTTGGTTGTATGTGGGATATGTGATGCCTGTACGCTGAAGTGTGTTGCATGTGTGTTGTATGTGTGTTTGCGTTGTGCTGGTTGTGTATTGGTTATATGTTGGATATGTAAAGGCTGTACGATGGATGTGTTTTGGTTGTGCGTTGGTTGTGTGTGGTATATGTGATGGCTGTACGATGGATGTGTGTTTTATGTGTGTTGGTTGTATGTTGGTTTTATGTTGGTTGTGTGTTGGTTGTATGTGGGATATGTGATGCCTGTACCCTGATTGTGTGTTGTATGTGTGTTGGCTTGTGTGCTGGATGTGTGTTGGTTGTGTGTTGGTTGTGTGTGTGTTGGTTGTATGTTGTATGTGGATGGCTGTATGATGGATGTGTGTTGTATGTGTGCTGGTTGTGTGTTGGTTGTATCTTGTATGTGGATGGCTGTACGATTGATGTGTGTTGTATGTGTGCTGGTTGTGTGTTGGTTGTATGTTGTATGTGGATGGCTGTATGATTGATGTGTGTTGTATGTGTGTTGGTTGTGTGTTGGTTGTGTGTTGGTTGTGGATGGATGTGTGTTGTATGTGTGTTGGCTGTGTGCTGGTTGTGTGTTGGTTATGTGTTGGTTGTATGTTGTATGTGGATGGCTGTACGATGTATATGTGTTGTAAGTGTGTTGGTTGTGTGTTGGTTGTATGTTGTATGTGGATGGATGTGTGTTGTATGTGTGTAGGATGTGTGCTGGTTGTGTGTTGGTTGTGTGTTGGTTGTGGATGGATGTGTGTTGTATGTGTGTTGGCTGTGTGCTGGTTGTGTGTTGGTTATGTGTTGGTTGTATGTTGTATGTGGATGGCTGTACGATGTATATGTGTTGTAAGTGTGTTGGTTGTGTGTTGGTTGTATGTTGTATGTGGATGGATGTGTGTTGTATGTGTGTAGGATGTGTGTTGGTTATGTGTTGGTTGTATGTTGTATGTGGATGGCTGTACGATGTATATGTGTTGTAAGTGTGTTGGTTGTGTGTTGGTTGTATGTTGTATGTGGATGGATGTGTGTTGTATGTGTGTAGGATGTGTGTTGGTTATGTGTTGGTTGTATGTTGTATGTGGATGGCTGTACGATGTATATGTGTTGTAAGTGTGTTGGTTGTGTGTTTGTTGTATCATGTATGTGGATGGCTGTACGCTGAATGTGTGTTGTATGTGTGCTGGTTGTGTGTTGGTTGTGTGTTGGTTGTGGATGGATGTGTGTTGTATGTGTGTAGGATGTGTGACGGCTGTACGACGGATGTGTGTAGTATGTGGGATATGTGATGGCTGTACGCTGTTGGTTTCTGTTGAAGCTGTGTGTTGGCTCTCTGCCGGTTGAGTGCTAGCTGTGAGGTTAAATTGTTGGTTGTGTGGTAGCTGTGTGATGGCTGCGTGAAAATTCTAATCATCAAGTGACTAAGAGCCTAATATTGTCGGATACACCCAGTAGACATTACACAAAGTACTAGTGAGAATATGGGAATTATTATTATCTCAGAACAAAGTTGCTGGGTTTTTAAAAAACTGAACCCGGAATTAAAGTTAACTAAAAGGGCCAAAGCTGTAACATATTGCCACAATGTCACAATATCTGCTCAAGTGAAAATGTTGTGTATGTTGTAGGAACTTGACTGCATGCTGACTATATATGTCCTAGAAGTATGCTGGCTGTGTCCTGGATGTATGCTGGCTGTATCCTGGCTGTACGCTGACTGTCCTGGGTGTACGCTGACTATGTCTTAGATACAGGCTGACTGTGTCCTGGATGTACGGAGACTGTGTCCTGGGTGTACGGTTGATTCGTACTGTATGTACCCTGACTGTGTCCTGGATGAACGCTTGGTTCGTACTTTGTGTACACTGACCGTGTCCTGGGTGTACGCTGACCGTGTGTTAGATGTTCGCTGACCGTGTCAAGGATGCACGCAGACTGTGTCCAGGATTTACGTTGACCATGTCATAGATATACGCTGACTGTGTCTTAGATGTACGCTGACTGTGTCCTGGATGTACGTTGACTATGTTTTAGATATACGCTGACTGTGTCTTAGATGTACGCTGACTGTGTCAAGGATGTACGTTGACTATGTTTTAGATATACCCTGACTGTGTCTTAGATGTACGCTGGGTTTATCCTGGATGTACGCTGACTGTGTCCTGGATGTACGCTTGGTTCGTACTGTATGTACACTGACCGTGTCCTGGATGTACGCTGACTGTGTCAAGGGTTTATGTTGACTATGTCTTAGATATATGCTGACTGTGTCTTAGATGTACGCTGGGTTTATCCTGGATTTTCGCTGACTGTGTCCTGGATGTACGGAGACTGTGTCCTGGATGTACGGTGACTGTGTCCTGGATGTACGCTTGGTTCGTACTGGATGTACACTGACTGTGTCCTGGATGTACGTTGACAGTGCGTTAGATGTACGCTGACTGTGTGAAGGATGCACGCAGACTGTGTCCAGGATGCACGTTGACTATGTCTTAGATATACGCTGACTGTGTCTTAGATGTACGCCGGGGTTATCCTGGATGTACGCTGACTGTGTCCAGGATGTACGCTGACTATGTCTTAGATATACGATGACTGTGTCTTAGATGTACGCTGGGTTTATCCTGGATGTACACTGACTGTGTCCTGGATGTAGGCTTGGTTCGTACTGGATGTACGCTGACTGTGTCCTAGATGTGCGCTGACTCTTTCCTGGATGTTCGCTGACTGTTTCCTGGGTATAAGTAGACTGTGTCCTGGTTGTACGCTGACTGTGTCCTTGATGTAGGCTTGGTTCGTACTGTATGTACGCTGATTGTGTCCTAGATGTTTGCTGACTGTGTCCAGGATGCACGCAGATTGTGTCCTGAATATGCGCAGACTGTGTCCTGGATGTACGCTTGGTTCGTACTGTATGTACAATGACCGTGTCCTGGATGTACGCTGACTGTGTGTTAGATGTTCGCTGACCGTGTTCTGGATGTACGCTGACTGTGTCAAGGATGTACGTTGACTATGTTTTAGATATACGCTGACTGTGTCTTAGATGTACGCTGACTGTGTCCAGGATGTACGTTGACTCTGTTTTAGATATACGCTGACTGTGTCTTAGATGTATGCCGGGGTTATCCTGGATGTACGCTGACTGTGTCCTGGATGTACGCTGACTGTGTCCTGAATTGAGGCTTGGTTCGTATTGGATGTACGCTGACTGTGTCCTAGATGTTTGCTGACTGTGTCCTGGATGTACGCAGACTGTGTCCAGGATGTAAGCTGACTGTGTCCTGAATGTTCGCTGACTGTGTCCTGGATGTACGGAGACTGTGTCCTGGATGTACGCTGACTCTGTCCTGGATGTTCGCTGACTGTGTCAAGGATGTACCACGACTGTATGTTAGATATACGCTGACTGTGTCTTTGATGTACGCTGGGTTTATCCTTGATGTTCGCTGACTGTGTCCTGGATGTACGGAGACTGTGTCCTGGGTGTACGTTGACTGTGTCCTGGATGTACGATTGGTTCGTACTTTGTGTATACTGACCGTGTCCTGGGTGTACGCTGACTGTGTCTTAGATGTTCGCTGACAGTGTCAAGGATGCAGGCAGGCTGTGTCCAGGATTTACGTTGACTATGTCTTAGATATACGCTGACTGTGTCTTAGATGTACGCTGGGTTTCTCCTGGATGTACGCTGACTGTGTCCAGGATGTACGTTGACTATGTCTTAGATATACGCTGACTGTGTCTTAGATGTACGCTGGGTTTATCCTGGATGTACGCTGACTGTGTTCAGGATGTACGTTGACTATGTCTTAGATATACGCTGACTGTGTCTTAGATGTACGCTGGGTTTATCCTGGATGTACACTGACTGTGTCCAGGATGTACGTTGACTATGTTTTAGCTATACGCTGACTATGTCTTAGATATACGCTGACTGTGTCTTAGATGTACGCTGGGTTAATCCTGGATGTACGCTGACTGTGTCTAGGATAAACGCAGATTGTGTTCTGGATATGTGCAGACTGTGTCCTGGATGTACGCTTGGTTCGTAATGTAAGTACACTGACCGTGTCAAGGATGCACGCAGACTGTGTCCTTGATTTACGTTGACTATGTCTTAGATATACGCTGACTGTGTCTTAGATGTACGCTGGGTTTATCCTTGATGTTCGCTGACTGTGTCCTGGATGTACGGAGACTTTGTCCTGGATGTACGGTGACTGTGTCCTGGATGTACGATTGGTTCGTACTGTATGTAAGCTGACTGTGTCTTGGATGAACGCTTGGTTCGTACTGTGTGTACACTGACCGTGTCCTGGGTGTACGCTGACTGTGTCTTAGATGTTCGCTGACAGTGTCAAGGATGCAGGCAGGCTGTGTCCAGGATTTACGTTGACTATGTCTTAGATATACGCTGACTGTGTCTTAGATGTACGCTGGGTTTCTCCTGGATGTACGCTGACTGTGTCCAGGATGTACGTTGACTATGTCTTAGATATACGCTGACTGTGTCTTAGATGTACGCTGGGTTTATCCTGGATGTACGCTGACTGTGTTCAGGATGTACGTTGACTATGTCTTAGATATACGCTGACTGTGTCTTAGATGTACGCTGGGTTTATCCTGGATGTACACTGACTGTGTCCAGGATGTACGTTGACTATGTTTTAGCTATACGCTGACTATGTCTTAGATATACGCTGACTGTGTCTTAGATGTACGCTGGGTTTATCCTGGATGTACGCTGACTGTGTCTAGGATAAACGCAGATTGTGTTCTGGATATGTGCAGACTGTGTCCTGGATGTACGCTTGGTTCGTAATGTATGTACACTGACCGTGTCAAGGATGCACGCAGACTGTGTCCTTGATTTACGTTGACTGTGTCTTAGATATACGCTGACTGTGTCTTAGATGTTCGCTGGGTTTATCCTGGATGTTCGCTGACTGTGTCCTGGATGTACGGAGACTTTGTCCTGGATGTACGCTGACTGTGTCCTGGATGTACGATTGGTTCGTACTGTATGTAAGCTGACTGTGTCCTGGATGAACGCTTGGTTCGTACTGTGTGTACACTGACCGTGTCCTGGGTGTACGCTGACTGTGTGTTAGATGTTCGCAGACCGTGTCAAGGATGCACGCAGACTGTGTCCAGGATTTCCGTTGATCATGTCTTAGATATACGCTGACTGTGTCTTAGATGTACGCTGGGTCTATCCTGGATGTACGCTGACTGTGTCCAGGATGTACGTTGACTATGTCTTAGATATACGCTGACTGTGTCTTAGATGTACGCTGACTGTGTCAATGATGTACGTTGACTATGTTTTAGATATACGCTGACTGTGTCTTAGATGTACGCTGACTGTGTCAAGGATGTACGTTGACTATGTTTTAGATATACCCTGACTGTGTCTTAGATGTACGCTGGGTTTATCCTGGATGTACGCTGACTGTGTCCTGGATGTACGCTTGGTTCGTACTGTATGTACACTGACCGTGTCCTGGATGTACGCTGACTGTGTCAAGGGTTTATGTTGACTATGTCTTAGATATATGCTGACTGTGTCTTAGATGTACACTGGGTTTATCCTGGATTTTCGCTGACTGTGTCCTGGATGTACGGAGACTGTGTCCTGGATGTACGGTGACTGTGTCCTGAATGTTCGCTGACTGTGTCCCGGATGTACGGAGACTGTGTCCTGGATGTACGCTGACTCTGACCTGGATGTTCGCTGACTGTGTCAAGGATGTACCCTGACTGTGTGTTAGATATACGCTGACTGTGTCTTTTATGTACGCTGGGTTTATCCTTGATATTCGCTGACTGTGTCCTGGATGTACGGAGACTGTGTCCTGGGTGTACGGTGACTGTGTCCTTGATTGTACGCTTGGTTCGTACTGGATGTACACTGACTGTTTCCTGGATGTACGCTGACAGTGCGTTAGATGTACGCTGACTGTGTGAAGGATGCACGCAGACTGTGTCCAGGATGCACGTTGACTATGTCTTAGATATACACTGACTGTGTCTTAGATGTACGCTGGGTTTATCCTGGATGTACACTGACTGTGTCCTGGATGTACGTTGACTATGTCTTAGATATACGATGGCTGAATCTGAGAGGTACGCTGGGTTTATCCTGGATGTACGCTGACTCTGTCAAGGATGCACGCAGATTGTGTCCTGGATGTGCGCAGACCGTGTCCTGGATGTACGCTGACTGTGTCTTGGAGGTACGGAGACTGTGTCCTGGATGTTCGCTGACTGTGTCCTGATGTTCGCTGACTGTGTCCTAGATGTGCGCTGTCTGTCCTGGATGTACGCAGACTGTGTCCTGGGTGTACGCTGACTGTGTCCTAGAAAAACGCAGACTCTCTCCTAGATGTGCGCTGACTGGCCAGGATGTTCGCTGACTGTGTCCTGGATGTACGCTGACTGTGTCCTGTATGTGTGATCTATGTACACGGACTGTGTTCTTGTTCTACGTTCGTTTTGTTTTGGCTGTCTGATAGATAAACACAAAATGAACGTTGGGATATATTGGTTATGCGCTTGTTGCACGCTGGCTGTATGCTAGCTGTGTGTTAGATGCGCGCTCCCTGTATGCTGGCTGTGTGTTAGATGCGCGCTGCCTGTATGCTGGCTGTGTGTTAGATGCGCGCTGCCTGTATGCTGGCTGTGTTAGATGCGTGCTGACTGTGTGCTGGCTGTGTTAGATGCGCGCTGCCTGTATGCTGGCTGTGTTAGATGCGTGCTGACTGTGTGCTGGCTGTGTTAGATGCGCGCTGCCTGTATGTTGGCTGTGTTAGATGCGTGCTAACTGTGTGCTGGCTGTGTTAGATGCGCGCTGCCTGTATGCTGGCTGTGTTAGATGCGTGCTGACTGTGTGCTGGCTGTGTTAGATGCGCGCTGCCTGTATGCTGTCTGTGTTAGATGCGCGCTACCTGTATGCTGGCTGTGTTAGATGCGTGCTGACTGTGTGCTGGCTGTGTGTTAGATGCGCGCTGCCTGTATGCTGGCTGTGTTAGATGCGCGCTGCCTGTATGCTGGCTGTGTGTTAGATGCGCGCTGACTGTATGCTGGCTGTGTGTTAGATGCGTGCTGACTGTGTGCTGGCTGTACGTTAGATGCGCGCTGCCTGTATGCTGTCTGTATGTTAGATGCGCGCTGACTTTGTGCTGGCTGTGTTAGATGCGCGCTGACTTTGTGCTGGCTGTATGTTAGATGCGTGCTGACTGTGTGCTGGCTGTACGTTAGATGCGCGCTGCCTGTATGCTGTCTGTATGTTAGATGCGCGCTGACTTTATGCTGGCTGTGTTAGATGCGCGCTGACTTTGTGCTGGCTGTGTGTTAGATGCGCGCTGACTGTGTGCTGGCTGTGTGTTAGATGCGCGCTGACTTTATGCTGGCTGTGTTAGATGCGCGCTGGCTGTATGCTGGCTGTGTGTTAGATGCGCGCTGACTTTGTGCTGGCTGTGTGTTAGATGCGCGCTGCCTGTATGCTGGCTGTGTGTTAGATGCGCGCTGCCTGTATGCTGGCTGTGTGTTAGATGCTTGCTGACTGTGTGCTGGCTGTGTGTTAGATGCGCGCTGACTTTATGCTGGCTGTGTTAGATGCGCGCTGGCTGTATGCTGGCTGTGTGTTAGATGCGCGCTGACTTTATGCTGGCTGTGTTAGATGCGCGCTGACTTTGTGCTGGCTGTGTGTTAGATGCGCGCTGCCTGTATGCTGGCTGTGTGTTAGATGCGCGCTGCCTGTATGCTGGCTGTGTGTTCGATGCGTGCTGCCTGTATGCTGGCTGTGTGTTAGATGCGCGCTGACTATGTGCTGGCTGTATGTTAGATGCGCGCTGCCTGTATGATGGCTGTGTGTTAGATGCGCGCTGCCTGTATGCTGGCTGTGTGTTCGATGCGTGCTGCCTGTATTCTGTCTGTATGTTAGATGCGCGCTGCCTGTATGCTGGCTGTGTGTTAGATGCGCGCTCCCTGTATGCTGGCTGTGTGTTAGATGCGCGCTCCCTGTATGCTGGCTGTGTGTTAGATGCGCGCTGACTGTATGCTGGCTGTGTGTTAGATGCGCGCTCCCTGTATGCTGGCTGTACGTTAGATGCGCGCTGGCTGTATGCTGGCTGTGTGTTAGATGCGCGCTGCCTGTATGCTGGCTGTGTTAGATGCGCGCTGACTGTATGCTGGCTGTGTGTTAGATGCGTGCTGACTGTGTGCTGGCTGTACGTTAGATGCGCGCTGCCTGTATGCTGTCTGTGTGTTAGATGCGCGCTGACTTTATGCTGGCTGTGTTAGATGCGCGATGCCTCTATGCTGTCTGTATGTTAGATGCGCGCTGACTTTATGCTGGCTGTGTTAGATGCGCGCTGACTTTGTGCTGGCTGTGTGTTAGATGCGCGCTGACTTTATGTTGGCTGTGTGTTAGATGCGCGCTCCCTGTATGCTGGCTGTTTGTTAGATGCGCGCTGACTGTGTGCTGGTTGTGTGTTAGATGCGCGCTCCCTGTATGCTGGCTGTGTGTTAGATGCGCGCTGACTTTGTGCTGGCTGTGTGTTACATGCGCGCTGCCTGTATGCTGGCTGTGTGTTAGATGCGCGCTGCCTGTATGCTGGCTGTGTGTTCGATGCGTGCTGCCTGTATTCTGTCTGTATGTTAGATGCGCGCTGACTTTGTGCTGGCTGTGTGTTAGATGCGCGCTCCCTGTATGCTGGCTGTGTGTTAGATGCGCGCTGACTGTATGCTGGCTGTGTGTTAGATGCGCGCTCCCTGTATGCTGGCTGTACGTTAGATGCGCGCTGGCTGTATGCTGGCTGTGTGTTAGATGCGCGCTGCCTGTATGCTGGCTGTGTTAGATGCGCGCTGACTGTATGCTGGCTGTGTGTTAGATGCGTGCTGACTGTGTGCTGGCTGTACGTTAGATGCGCGCTGCCTGTATGCTGTCTGTGTGTTAGATGCGCGCTGACTTTGTGCTGGCTGTGTGTTAGATGCGCGCTGACTGTGTGCTGGCTGTATGTTAGATGCGCGCTGGCTGTATGCTGGCTGTGTGTTAGATACGCGCTGCCTGTATGCTGGCTGTGTGTTAGATGCGCGCTGACTGTGTGCTGGCTGTGTGTTAGATGCGCGCTGGCTGCATGTTGGCTGTGTTAGATGCGCGCTGGCTGCACGTACGTCTGCGAATCAAAATTATATACAAGTAGGAAAATAAATACATTTACATAACACCACAAACTTTTAATGATATAATGCACAACTGCCGTGATCTATATAACCAGCTAATATATATTTCTAGAGGGTAAGAAGTGAGATGTGGTGAAATGGTTGAACTAATCCGGCCAGTTAAATCGTGTCAGTACCCCATTGAGATGCCATGCCGCAGTTTAACATTGATACCCTCCTCAGACACAGCTTACTCTACGTCTTTTGGAATGAAGCGGAAAGTGGATGGAACCGCTGACAGACGCTCTAAACACCACACCACGTAGGCGGTTTGGCGAAACAGAAATTACACCGTCGTTTTTATTATGAACAAACTGCCAATTCCTCTAGCATCCCATTTATTCTTTGTGCCTTTCTCACGGTCACGTTTTTTTTAAAATGAGACGATTGACTGTAACAGATAAAAAATGAAGAATTGGTTCACTGGGCACCAAAGTTTTCAATAAATAATTCAAACTAAAATTACACCTTTACATAAAATGATGCATACATAGTTTGCCACGTTTACTGAAACAATATTCTAATGCACACACAAACTGTGTACACCGCACGAAAACTGTATACACCATTCTGTGGAAAAAGATCCCAATTGCGTGGATCGATGCTCATGATGTCAATCACTGGATTGTTTGGTGCAGACTCATATAGCTGGAATATTGCTGCGTGCGGCGTTAAACAACAAACAATCAAATAAGCAAAATCTCATCAGGCATGTCTGCCGCTCACAGCGCATGGTTCCCATTAGTTCACAAACTAGAGTAACGTCCCTTTGCGTATGCAAGAAATTTACAGACGCACTCATAAAATATCCTTATCTTGATCTGACAGTTGCATTTTTCTGAACTTTCAAATGTCTGTGTGACTGCATTTTTTCCGGAAATAACTTATTCCGGGCATACATAGTGCTTTCAAGTTCCGGCAAAATATTAAGCTGTTAATTTTGTTTACACCAACACTCGTTGATACATTTGATATGAAAAGATACTCGGGTGGCAAAGTCGTCTAAGGCGCCGCGATTCGCTGTGCAGAGTTGCGTCCCTTGGACACGCCAGAAACCTATTATTGTGGGTTCGAATCCCGGTTCGCCCCGATTATGTTTCTAGGTTTGTCAGCACCATACCCGTGCTCGTGGGTTTCACCGAAGTGGTAAACGTCTGAGACCTGCATCACTTCGGGCTTTCCTCCCACATTAAGCTGACACGCCATGATATAACTGGAATACTGTTAAAAGCGGCGTTAAACCAAACTCACTCACTCAAAAGACACTCGGGTGAGATACTCTATGTACACGTAAAAACAACTGAATTAATAAGATAACAAAGGTGGAAACTTAACAATGGAAGCCAACTGATAACTGTCCAGATATTACTTTTGTTGTCCTTACGTGAACATATACATGCTCTCTGCCTCAAATCATACATTCACCTGATGAAGGAGTAAGCATATACCCCAAAACCTTGTGTTCCCCATAATAAAAATGTTGACATCCATAAATTCTCTTCCTTATGAATATAATGAACATAATACAACAAAGTGATGAGAGGTATATATGCATGATAACGGTGTAAGAATCAACATCGAAACGTCGCTAATGCAAAACATATATATAACGTCAACAGCAGAGAATAACAGGTCTCCGAAACAGACTCAGTTGGACCCAAAGAGGCAAGCTTACATTGAAAATTATGCGAGTGGATCACTGAAATCAGTGATGACACTAAGACTTCCCGAAAGGGGTGCACATGGCCTGCCCTACCGGTAGCACCCGCCACTCACACAATTTGCGTAAAAAAAGCTTGTTTGTTCCTCGACGCCGAACAGCAGTTACTGTACTATTGCAATGCGACGACGTCCTATAAACAAACTTGTCATAGATCAGAAAGTCCTGTGACACGACAGCGTTTTTACTGATTTTGTTGAAACTAAACGATGTGTTCATTTTGAGTTACGTCTACTGTGTACGAGTGCAGAAATTCTGCTGCTCCTGCGCACAGAAATGTTTTCGTTTTGCAACACAGTGGGGGCAATTTTAAAATGTCGCGCCCTAACATTTTTCTTTTTTAGTTGACTCATGATAACTCACAAATGCTACCGAGCTTTCCATTTACCATAAAATTGTACTTTTTCTCATTTACTAACCAACCTCTGGAATGCGACTCAGTTATGGATCTAACACACAGCAAGCAAACAGCCAGCGCGCATCTAACACACAGCCAGCATACAGTCAGCGCGCATCTAACACACAGCCAGCATACAGTCAGCGCGCATCTAACACACAGCCAGCCCACAGTCAGCGCGCATCTAACACACAGCCAGCATACAGTCAGCGCGCATCTAACACACAGCCAACATACTGCCAGCGCGCATCTAACACACAGCCAGCATACAGTCAGCGCGCATCTAACAAACAGCCAGCATACAGTCAGCGCGCATCTAACACACAGCCAACATACAGCCAGCGCGCATCTAACACACAGCCAACACACAGTCGGCGCCTCTTACACACAGCCAGCACACAGTCAGCGCGCATCTAACACACAGCCAGCATACAGCCAGCGCGCATCTAACACACAGGCAGCGCGCATCTAACACACAGCCAGCATACAGGGAGCGCGCATCTAACACACAGCCAGCATACAGTCAGCGCGCATCTAACACACAGCCAGCATACAGTCAGCGCGCATCTAACACACAGCAAGCATACAGTCAGCACGCATCTAACACACAGCCAGCCCACAGTCAGCGCGCATCTAACACACAGCCAGCATACAGTCAGCGCGCATCTAACACACAACGAACATGCAGCCAGCACGCATCTAACACACAGCCAGCATACAGTCAGCGCGCATCTAACACACAGCCAACATGCAGCCAGCGCGCATCTAACACACAGCCAACACACAGTGGGCGCCTCTTACACACAGCCAGCACACAGTCAGCGCGCATCTAACACACAGCCAGCACACAGCCAGCGCGCATCTAACACACAGCCATCACACAGTCAGCGCGCATTTAACACACAGGCAGCGCGCATCTAACACACAGCCAGCACACAGTCAGCGCGCATCTAACACACAGCCAGCATACAGTCATCGCGCATCTAACACACAGCCAGCATACAGTCAGCGCGCATCTAACACACAACGAACATGCAGCCAGCGCGCATCTAACACACAGCCAGCATACAGCCAGCGCGCATCTAACACACAGCCATCGCACCGTCAGCGCACATTTCACACACAGGCAGCGCGCATCTAACACACAGCCAGCATATAGTCATCGCGCATCTAACACACAACCAGCATACAGTCAGCACGCATCTAACACACAGCCAGCGCGCATCTAACACACAGCCAGCATACAGTCATCGCGCATCTAACACACAACCAGCATACAGTCAGCGCGCATTTAACACACAGCCAGCATACAGCCAGCGCGCATCTAACACACAGCCAGCATACAGTCAGCGCGCATCTAACACACAGCCAGCATACAGTCAGCACGCATCTAACACACAGGCAGCGCGCATCTAACACACAGCCAGCATACAGCCAGCGCGCATCTAACACACAGCCAGCATACAGTCATCGCGCATCTAACACACAACCAGCATACAGTCAGCGCACATCTAACACACAGCCAGCATACAGCCAGCGCGCATCTAACACACAGCCAGCATACAGTCAGCGCGCATCTAACACACAGCCAGCATACAGTCAGCAAGCATCTAACACACAGCCAGCCCACAGTCAGCGCGCATCTAACACACAGCCAGCATACAGTCAGCGCGCATCTAACACACAACGAACATGCAGCCAGCGCGCATCTAACACACAGCCAGCATACAGTGAGCGCGCATCTAACACACAGCCAACATGCAGCCAGCGCGCATCTAACACACAGCCAACACACAGTCGGCGCCTCTTACACACAGCCATCACACAGTCAGCGCGCATCTAACACACAGCCAGCACACAGCCAGCGCGCATCTAACACACAGCCATCACACAGTCAGCGCGCATTTAACACACAGACAGCGCGCATCTAACACACAGCCAGCACACAGTCAGCGCGCATCTAACACACAGCCAACATAGAGTCATCGCGCATCTAACACACAGCCAGCATACAGTCAGCGCGCATCTAACACACAACGAACATGCAGCCAGCGCGCATCTAACACACAGCCAGCATACAGCCAGCGCGCATCTAACACACAGCCATCACACAGTCAGCGCGCATTTAACACACAGGCAGCGCGCATCTAACACACAGCCAGCATACAGCCAGCGCGCATCTAACACACAGCCAGCATACAGTCATCGCGCATCTAACACACAACCAGCATACAGTCAGCGCGCATCTAACACACAGCCAGCATACAGCCAGCGCGCATCTAACACACAGCCAACATACAAGCTTGTTTGTTAGATGTTTGTCGTCGCACTAAGTATTAATCCAGCCAGCCATAGACGACGGTCTGTAAATAATCGAGTCGGGACCAGATAATCCAATGATTGACGGGCATCGATCTTGGCAATTGGGATACGATGACATGCGTCAACCGAGTCAGCCAGTCTGACCACAGACTACAGACCGCCGTCGTATAGTATTAAAGTATTGTTGAGTTGTTGAGTGCGGCGTTAAACAAACACAAACTATCTTCCACCCTCTTTTCAATTTCCTTCCCCGTCTCTCTTTTTTCCTCTATCTTTCTTTCCCCTTTTCTCTTTCATTTCTCTCTCTCTCTCTCTCTCTCTCTCTCTCTCTCTCTCTCTCTCTCTCTCTCTCTCTCTCTCTCTCTCTCTCTCTCTCTCTTTTATACGCTTATTTTTCTCTTTCGTCGCTCACCTCTCTCTCACACACTCTCTCTGTTCTACCTTTTCCCCTGTGTGCATATTTCTGTATGATAGCACACAAGAAGACATAGTCAATTGTTGAAAATCAGTTCTAAATCCGGCTTGATATTCACTAATAATATTATTACTGCATTACTGTAGGCGAGGTGTTAAGATGGATGTAAACACCTTGCACAGGGAATCAATCTATGATACACCCCTACAGTTGTGTGAGTTCATTTGAGTATGGACCTTCATAGAGTGAATGCCAAACTGTATGAACGTCGTAGCTTATAAATGTGTAATCATAAGTTAGGGGGCACGGGTGGCAAAGTCGTCTAAGGCGCCGCAGTTCGCTGTGCAGAGTTGCGTCCCTTGGGCACGCCAGAAACCTAGGATTGTGGGTTCGAATCCCGGTTCGCCCCGATTATGTTTCTAGGTTTGTCAGCGCCATACCCGTGCTCGCTGGTTTCACCGAAGTGGTAAACGTCTGAGACCTGAATCACTTCGGGCTTTCCTCACACATTAAGCTGATACGCCGTGATATAACTGAAATACTGTTAAAAGCGGCGTTAAACCCAACTCACTCACTTACCCAAAAGAAATAAAAATACGAATGTATAACATATGTATAAAAATTCATTTATACATGTATTACAAACACATTTGTTGTCAGCTTCTCTATAAACTCGTTTCCTGTAGGGTTGGGCCGCTCCAAAGTAATATCTGTGCCATCTTTGCCTTTGTCTGCTGCTTCAGTCCTCTTTATGACCTCAACAAATCTGAGGAGCGGTTGGGTAGCCTAGTGGTTAAAGCTTTTGCTCGTCATGCCGAAGACCCGGGTTCGATTTCCCATATTGGTACAATGTGTGAAGCACATTTCTGGTGTCCCTAGTCGTGATAATGCTGGAATATTGCTGAAAGCAGCGTAAAATCACACTCACTTACTCACTCACTCAAATCTGAAGGTGACTTTGAGGCAGGGTTTTGTTGAGGCGGTTGTAGAAGCCCTCTCAGTTACTGTTTGTACAAGGTCCATCAGTCAGGTGGTGGTTCCACAGCGGCAGGGGAATGCGTGCATCGTCATCCACAGGTCAGGGCAGGCAGTGAACATAACATGTATGTAGATAGTTTCAGCAGACTGTAGAGCTTCAACTGTGTTGCTGGTTTGCAAAAGACCAGGATCTAGTTGTCATCTCCATCACTGATGGCTGTGTCCATTCTTCTTTCCAGCTCTTGTCTGTGGGTGTGGTCTTCCTTCTGTGTCTGTGCACAACGCTGCACAACGATGGCAGGAATGGGTTCAGGTCGGGGTCCTGTCTAGTTACTTCAGCGTTGTACAGAGCACGTCTCTGAGTGGTTTCAGCGCGGGCTATCATCCTGGTGGTGCTAAAAAACAGAGTCCGTTGCTATACTCTGGAGGGTGGGAATGTTCAGTGAATTGCCAGCAATGGTACATCTCCCTTTACAAGTAAACTTTACACACTTCCAGTGAATGCAAGTCTGTCTAGGAATATTCTTGTCTAATAACCATCAACTAGCACTTCAGAGATATCTTTCTTTGACATCACAAGTTCCACCTTCCTTAAACCAGCCATTGTGATAAACCATGCTGAATTTGTTGTAGATTATATACCTGTACTTGTAATCCTATTTTATCTCAAGATCGTGTTCTTTCTACCCTTTTCCACCTTAGTTTGCATCTATATTCTTCTCCAGTTTGTTTTCTATATACTTCTCTTACTTAGATGCATATACAATCCCTTAGTTGTTGTGGTTAAAAAAAATAACCACTGTTTGATCATAGGTCAAGTTAACACAAGCCATTTGTTCCGGCTTGTCCTAATGCCAATACCTCTTGGATTGTTCCATTACGACAAAAGGTAAAGCCCCTAATCACCCTTGTCCACGACAGCTGTTCCTCCAAAAATATGCAATCACATAGTGAACCTTGAAACCCAAGTAATCTCCCTGAAATTGGCAAATGGCAATGAATTACAATTAGCTAACATATATCACAGGGTTACCCATAAAGCAAACACGGATGATCTGACGGGACTAGATCAAATAGTAGGCAAAAATGGGATAATCACTGGTAACTTTAATGCCCACAGTCCTTTATGAGAAGACAGGAATGATTCATCTGTCAGCAGCCTCAGAAATTGCAGAGAAGAATTCAAACATGAAAAAAAGCTTGTGCCTAAGATATCAAAAACTGGCATCTGGTATACAATATACCATTTACTGAGACAGAGTTTGATGATGCAATACAACATAGAACTGGCACTGCACCTCACACAACCAGTAACGAGATATTGAAAAACCTAACTGATCAAGCAAAGTTGTTCACTGAGTTACTCTCTGAGTTGTACAACACGCTATGGTCCAAAGGAGAAGTCCCAAAATTATGGAAACATGCTGCAGTTATCCCGCTTCTGAAGCAAAGGGAAAGACGAAGTCCTACCAAACTTTTGTCGGCCGATCTCACTCACTTCAAACATGTGCAAAAGCAATGGAAGCCACGGTTTCAAAAAGGCCCATGCATCACCTTGAAACTGGCAACCACACTAGCCGCAGTATTACAGGACATGCTATCAGACTTGCTGAGTGAACTTCAAGCCATCAGCGACAGAATCTCAAACTCCAGGCCAAACACAGTCAATAATATTCTATACGAATTCTATACGAATCGGAACAAGGACAACAGATGGAGCTTTGTTGGATACCGTCTCACATATATATTTATGGAAGTGAAAAAGTAGACACACTAGCGAAGCCAGCTCTAGACAAAGCGGAGATACAGCCTATCCCCTTTAGTAAACTAGAGATAAAAGGCAAAATCAAAGCCTAAAGATGGCAAGCCCAGTGAGACGCAGGACAACTATGCATATTTCAACCCAAGATCCACCAAAAGCCATTCTCATACTAAAATGAAAGGAAAGTTGAAATAGCCATCTCACGCCTCAGACGCGGTCACATAAAGCACCATGACAAGGTTTGTTTATCTTGCAATCAACCTGAATCCATTGATCACTTGTTACTGGAATGTCAAGACCATGCCCCAGCCCGGATCGATTAAAACAAGTTAGATCCGCTATCTGTCGTATATCTCCTAAAGCCAAGAGATGCAATAGCGAAGACCAGGCTAACTCTGAGAATTCGAACACATATGAACAGAGCAGCCACAGATAAAAATGATAATATACGAAAATAGAAGTCACATCGATACAAAAACAGAGATTCTTTGAATACTATAACTAGCAATAGACATGTATACCCTATTTACACACAAGTCCCAAAGAGGGACAGGTCGGCCGAAATTGCCGAGGCAGAAGGCGACCTCTAAGACATTACAGTATACCAAAAAGACAGCCACAACAACACGACATATTGGAGATATCTAAATCATACCACTGGTTGTCCAACTACTCTGAACACTAAGAATGACATTCCAGTTACGTTTATAATTAAGAACCTCCACAACCATCAAGTAGACATTAGGGTCTTCTAAGACATGACATGAAGAAGCGTGCTAGAGAAGGAGTGATTCCAGTTACAAGAATATTCCAGGAAGAGGTTTCTGGTAAGAACTGTGTTTCATAATGTCCTTCTTATAAAACTGTGTTTGATCAAATATGGCGATACCACCTCACTCCGTTTATTTAAGTTTTATTATCACTGGCTATAAAGCTGAACTAAAAGAAAAGAATATTATTATAATACCATTTATATTTATAATATAATGAAAATCTAAGATGCCTTGTCAATAGGCTTCATTATAATGCCGTTCTGAGATCCAGCTTGAGGGCCAGTAGCGACAGAAGTTTTATCAACATGGTGCCTCCAATAAAGTTCCAGACTACTTTAAATATATGTAACCCAGTGTCCTGTGAGTGCCATGTGTTTTTATGCATCTGGAAACTTTTATAAATTTTGTAGAAATGAATCTATATGTAAAAATAAAATACGTTTCGTTTTTTTTCATACAAACTATGTCTGGTGTCTGCAATTGTCAGAAGACTGAACAGACTATACTGTAATCCCCCATTGTTCAGCCCTGTACCACCTGTGCATTTAAGCTAAAATGGGGGATTTGGAACTAACTGGGAACGAACCGTTTGGGCATGTAGAAGTTTTGAGAGATAACCCTCCATTCCTATTGTTCAAGGATTGAGGTTTCGGGCTATTGGCGTTCTCGAAGGTCGTTTCTGTGACTTTAAGATGAAGAGATTTATTTTACTCTATCTGCATATTTGAAGGGAACCATATACCATTGTATATGCATAACTTTCAATTGCATCATATATGCATTTATAATGCTCATTAAAATTGTCATTTCTAATTCATACGAGCATGTACACGGCCTTAAGTCTAAATCTGCAAGATTACTTACAAATATATTATTTGGACAACGCAAACAATGCTAACTGGCTGATCACACTTACAATCATTCGTCAATGTATAATCCGTATGTAATTCATTACTTGTTCTTGTACACTTTTCCAAAAAAGAAACGCAGTAAAGCAAAATGCACGTGCATATTATGGTATTCGTAACTCGTGGTAGTGGCTATAAAAAGGCAAGCATATGCCAATAATTTGTCATTCACTTGTCAACATTTTTCAAGTTCGATAATGCCGAGACTCAGTGCTGCCGATCGGAACATCGCCATAGGACATATCCAAAGAAGGGAATCTTGTGTTCTATTGCACGCCACTTCAACGTCCACCACATCACCATTTTCCCCCTTTGTGACCGATACACATAGTTCAATTCCACTGCAGGCCGTCCGAGAACCGGCCGACTAAGAGTTACCACCCCTGCACAGGTTCGCTACATTCGACTGTTCCATCTACGCCATCGCAATGCAACGGCTACGGAGACTGAAGGACGCATCCCTGGTTTGAGGAGGATGTCGGACCAGACTGTCAGGAACCATCTTCGCGAGGTCGGAATCCGACCCAGAATATCAGTGATCGTCCCTGTTTTGCAAGAGATCCATCGATAGCGACGCTTGCGTTGGTGCTATACCTTACAGCCTTGGAATTTGAGAAACTGGAGACGAATGTGGTTTAGCGATGAATCACGATTTCTTCTTCACTGACGAGATGGAAGACAACGTGTTTATCGTCGTCGAAATGAGCGTTTTGCCCCACATTGTGAACGTGAATTCGACAATTTCGTCATGGTGCGGAGGACCATATCCTACCCCACGAGATCTGACTTGGTTGTGGATCAGGGTAATTTGACAGCAAATCGCCACATGAATCAAATTCTTCAACCTCACCTTCTTCTAATCATTGACCCTCAGGGGTAGCTGTTTCAACAGGACAACATTCCACCGCACACAGCTCGTGTCACGGTAGACTATCTCCATAATGCGAACAGCAACGGCTTGCCCTGGCCGACGGGATCTCCAGATCTTAACCCAATCGAACGCCATACTCGTGCTCGTGGGTTTTACCGAAGTGGTAAACGTCTAAAACCTGCTTTCCCCACTCATTAAGCTGACACGTCGTGATCATGATATAACTGGAATATTGTTAAAAGCGGCCGATAAGCACAAATCACTTCAATCCGACCTAATAATTTCTTATTTCGGATATTTGGTAATTAAGTAGGGCATGGTGCCGTTCGTATAAACGGGATTTTACTTTATATGTATGTAATCCACCATGCAATGGTCCGGTAGAGTAAACTGCGTATCTTAAGCCTGCCAGGCCCGTGAATATCCGGGGTAAAATAGGTCTTCAGCAACCCAAGCTTGCTGTGAAAGGCGACTATGCTCGTCGCAAGAGGCGACTAACGGGATCGGGTGGTCAGGCTTGCTGACTTGGTTGATGCATGTCATCGATCCCAATTGTGTGGATCGATGCTCATGATATTAATCACAGGATTGTCTGGCCCAGACTCGATTATTTACAGACCACCGTCATATAGCTGGAATACTGCTGAGTGCGGCGTAAAACAACAATCAATCAATCAATCACTTAAATCTGCCATGATCTTCTGATATTTGGTAATTTAGTTGGGTGCCCATAAATACCAACTCCAGTGGTTGAAAGAGTTGGTATTTATCTATTATATGATATAAGATAGCTTCGCCCTTAATCGCAAAGAACAGTTGGGAACGAAGCATGGTTTATGTCACGATAAGACATTGTCCTATCATGACGTCATTTCTTGAGATTCGAATATGCGCTCGCCACTTGATGACGCCATTTATTGGACGACGTTGATTTTGAGATGGAAGTGTCTAGTTAGGTGTTCCCCATAGAGGTGGCTGCGTTACGCAGATAAACGCATGCAGTGGCCGAACGACCGCGGCCAAAAGTGGATCGGTATTAGGAAAAAAGGTACAGATAATCGACGTGAGGATTGTTAGAATATGCGGGAAATACCAAACCTAACCAACCTGTTCGTAAAATGGACTTGTCCTACACTGTCCTAGGTCTGATTCTATTCATGATCAGCGAGACATCATTAATTACATACGCGTAAACATTTTTAAACCTTGTTCATTTCAATAACGTCCGTAAAGACTCTCTACATTATATTGATATCTCATCTAAGAAATAATCGACTCGTGGCCGTTGTGTATCGTACAATAAAAGACTGCAGGGTGAATAATGAGGGGCTGTGCAACTAGATGACGCCATATGTTTGACGACGTTAATTTTCTACATGGAAGTGTTTAGTAAGTTGTTCCCCATAGCTGCAGCTGGGCTAGGCAGATAAACGCAGTGACCGAACGATCGCATCCAAAAGAGGGAGCGATATGAAATGGTTTATTCCAGTGTTTTACTGTACGATAAACAACTCGCATGAAATAATTAAAAGTTACTTATATTTGAGTCCAACATATTCTTTCTGATAATCCCGCTCATTGAACAAAGTGGACAAAACAAAGAAGACGGTCAGGTGTTTATTTCCATATGAAGACAACAATGTATAGACAGCGTATGGGAGGATAGAATTCTAAACATATCGAAACATGTCTTTGTAAACAGTGACAATTGGCACGATATGTGCTGTTTCACAAATAAGAGCTGAGGTACGCTTTATCGTATTCACTCATGTCCTTCAGATTAAGTAGAACCACGGTGTTGTGTTAATGGGAAGCCAATATACTTGAAACCTGTGTCGCCATGTTATTTAGGAATGATGACCATTGAATTGGATCACTACTCATCATCATCATCGCCGTCATCATCATCACCGCCGTCATCATCATCACCGCCATCATCGTCATCGCCTTCATCATCGCCAGCTGCGGCATCAGCAGCAACAGCAGCAGGTGGAGCAGGGGCTTTAGAGGTAGGGGCAGCTGCGGCTGAGAAAGATATATTTAATGAAATTTATGTTCCATAACGATGAAACAATAACGTATTGGATATGGTTATTAATACACCCTTTATTGACACGTAAACAATATACTTTAAATATGGCACGTTCGTCGTCATAGATTAGACCAGACAAGCTACCCCTCCACCCAAAAATGACATTAACCTGACAGGCAACACATGTTGAAAGAGTCATAATATAGAATCAAGCAGGTTTCAAACAAACAGTCATGCATACCGACGAATCTTGTTTCTTCAATTTACACATAAACACGTTTGATTGGAGATGTCTAAAACTACTATAAACTCACTTGGCTGGGCGTCACCCATTTGCCACAGGCAGGCAAATACTAGCACTACCGCCATGATCACAATCGTCTGTGTCCTCATAGTGAGTGTTCTTTAGGCTCTTCTGTAATGCATGAAACGAAAGATATGTTTAATTTTGTTTTCAAAATAATACACGAATGTCCGACACAACCTCGGACAACACACACAGTTCGACTTATAAGGGGTTCCACACCCGGCCATCTAACAGCAGGGAGCCAACATACCTCATCGTACATGTTAAGTAAATAACATTTATATAATAAGTTATAATAACAGAAACATATTACATTGATATACATGTTTTCCAAATTGTAGACGCTCCAACTTGTGCTTTTCAACACTTTTGAGTTGGACTAATAAGGGTAAATCTATACACATTTTTTAACTTCTGCGACTGTAAATTGAGTTCGAGACAACCGGAAATTTGACACATCCAATTCGACTCATCTGGGTTCAAATAGGGGTGAAAATAGTAAGCGTCTGCCGGGAGCGGACACAACCGGGAATTCAACACATCAGAGTTTAAGACAATGGGATTCGATTGTATTTAGGTGATACACACCGCTACCTTGTGATAATCAGTATAACCCTACCTCATGACTAAATAACTATTAAGCATCTGACAGTGTCGGTGTCCATGGTGTGGAACGCTTTCAGAGTAGTTCTGGACGTTGTAGCTAGTGCCTTGCGTCCAACGAAGCTATTGCCTCTTGTAATTGAAGTATCACTAACTGTTATCGTATTAACGGAAGACTTTTAAAACAACGAAGTAGTGTATGAAAGAAAACTGTAGGTCTGCCTCTTTGTCTAAACTTAGTTCCCCTTCAAGCGTATATACTCCTAATGACGGTCTCGCCAAGGACGACTGATAATGTACTTGTAGGACTATCTCAACACTTGGAAGTTTGCACCAGCCAATATTCATAATATTTCTTTGCACAATTCTAAGCTAGTAATGGTGCACCTCGTCATCTCTGCTGGACTTATATGTCAAGATGTGTTAACTGTAAAACGTAATAATGAAATATCAAACTACATTTACAGCTACTATAGATGGTGGATACACGTATGAACAATGCATGCACAAATGTTATGATACAAAATAAGAAGTAATAGGCGATTAGATGGGGGAAAATAATTACTGAACAATGATACAGCCTTATGAGTAAAATACTGATGAGAGAGAGAGAGACGGTGTCATACAGACAGATTAATATGAACAGTTTTGACTTCAGCTGAGTACCTACATGTACGTGCTTGGCATTAATCGTTCCTATTCCTGATGAAATACACCCGCGTCAGAATGATAATTTCCCACTCAATCAATACCTATAGAAACTGACAACTAGTGTTAAGAAATGCTATTATCCAGACCGTGCTAAATGCACTGAGGTCGATATAAATTATTTCGCCTTCTTAGGTTCTCACACAAAGTTGAACGAGGTTAAATTCCAACGGCCATGGATACCATACGTGTAATTCTACGACAGTAACATGTTTGTTTATTGATGATTAGAAACGTGACCAATCAATAAATGTTAATGTATGCGTGCACAAAAGACATCGATCGTGTCTTTAAATTCGGTTATATCACCTATATGTTGTATTGATTGATATACACGAAAATTAATGTTAGACATATTGATTATAGAGCATATGGCAGCCATTGAAATATATTGTTAAATATTGATGGAAACGTAATAGGGGGTATTTAAGATAAGCCTGAATTTTGACTGATCATTATCAACCATTAACATTGTATTGAAATATACTCATACATATGGAAATACGGAGTTAATCTGGAGACAATAATGTTTTTGTTTGTTGTCGATTCTGGACAAGACAAAGTAGTGATTTATATTATGAGCATCTGGGAAATTTATGATACGATGACATGCACATCACCGTGCCTGACCACCCGAACAAGTCTCTGGTTGCTGGGGGCCTATTCGACACATATATGTTTTTATCTTGAAATGGGTAAGACGGATCGAAGAACGTGGTGTTCCTCATTCAAATAATGCAAGCACATTTGTACCCGTGTACGCTTCTCATTTAACTTTAATTGACCTTAGTTAAAAGTTATGAATGAGAACGTCTTTGTTAACGAATTGAAACCAAGTTATTAGTGGATGTCAACCGTCAATTGGCGGTCGACTAATAAGTTGTAAAACTATATTTGGAAATACAGTGAAATAATTTGTTGGTGAGGTGAAATGGGGTTTAACGTCGCGTTCAAGAGTGTTGCATTATGTAGCGACGTGCCTGCACGTGTGTTTGTGTGTGCTGCTTGTTCTAGTCCGGACTGATGCCGATTGTACAGTACTTGCCCACTGAGATACCATGCCTCAGTTTAACATGAATACCCCACTGAGAAACAGCATACCGACTCCGAGCCGACCAGTCCTTGTTTTAGCCCCTTAATGCCGAGCGCCAGACAGGGCGTACGGTTTTTAAATGTCTTTTTGTACGACGCGGCCGGGGACCGACCCTTCGCTTCAAGGCGGACGCTCTACTACTTGACCACGGAGGCCTTCGAAATAGTTTGTTGCATAATGACTATTTAGGAATATTTATTCATCCATGATCATAATGTATTCCCTTTGTCTTGTTTATATTCAGTAATATCAGTTGCCATGTTATGTTATGCCTATTTAAGGAATCGAACCAGGTTCCTCCATGTGAAACACAAACGCATTAACCCTAAAACAGACCAAAAGTACCTTCACAAAAGTAAACAGAAATTTGGTGAAGAAAATATATTTACATCGTCAATTATTGAGAAACTATGTTTGCACTTTTCGGTAAAGAGGTATAAAATGAGCCAAATGTCACAGATTACAAACAAAACAACACAAACAATTAGCAGAAGAATAAAAGTAAAGTAAAGAAAGTTCAACTTACGCTAGATGAAATTCGTAGCCACTTCAACAATACAATGCAACTTCATTAATCTAACGGTATTTATATACCTGTTTCATTGACCTCTGTGGATTTGAATAAGGTGGTCTGACTGGATGTGACCTCTGACGGTGCAGGAGATGGAGAACATACGTGCTACATACACGTCTACATTGCCTCGTTATGGGGTCCTAAAAGTCACTGTGATTGGTGCGTTGTTTTGTGCAAGAACTCGGCAACATGTGTGATTATGCGTGGAGACATTGTTGACAGCAGGGAATACTGACGTCTGTAATAAGACCTTTACTCGGACTGTTAATCATGCAGTTTCACATATTCAATTGAACACTTAAAGCTGTTTAGTTTTTAAAAGAGGAATAACTCAAGATTGATATCTGATGTTTAACGTGCAGGGGATCGATTATATTGAATTATACTGTGATTTAAGAACTGCACCAGAATTGACCATAACCCTACCACAATGATAATTTTTCGAAGATTTTATATGGTAGTTTCTCTAATAAATCATATTTTATAGCATATGTACGAGTATTATTGAATTCAGTTTTGAAATGTTTAACTATGCATAACTATGCATTACATATTCTGCGCAATAACAATACGGTTATTGTTTTTACAAGTTCATTGTTATTTCCGAAAACGCAGATGGTGTTTTTTTAAAATGTTATTTTGTCTTTTTAAAGTTATATCCGTGTTGAAATATACTGCTTTAGCTTGATAAAAGTTATAGAAGTTCGTCAATAAGGATCATGTTACACGTGCAAGACACTATATAACATACAATACTTGTTATCTACATGTTACATACAATGTGGAGGAGGGATGCCAACGAGGGGTGATCACTAGATTTGATAAATTTGAAAAAGACGAAAACTTTAGAGGTCTTCATAATAATGATAATTATTGTGTACTTTTCAACATATCTGTCGCCGGCAAAATATACTTGCCAAAATAATGATAAGTATAAAGCGTTTACAAAGTACAGATCGTACAGACTTTTATATTGAATAGTCTAATATTTACACATTAACAAATTATCTTAGAAAACAGATGGTTTCTCTAGGGGAATGTTCTGTCCTTGTCAATAAGTATAGTCACACTGTTATTCTGGATTCTATTAGAAGATTAAAATTTTCATTTGGTAGGAGCAAGGGCTAGTTCTCATTCAGATTCACAGATCAATATAGATGTAATACATAATGTGACTTTGCGATAAAACAAGGTGTACATGTCGCTTTTGCTGACTGATGAGGTTCGTTTAGTTGATATACGTTTGCAATTATTACTTCAGTTGCCATTTGCAAAAGGTTATACACGTTGTAGCATGTCACATTTCTATCAAGTGTATGCCTTTTAAAAACCAAATATTTCAAAATATGTAAAAGGTGGTCGATGAAATTACCAACCGGACTAAAGAAGATTTGTAGATTTGATGTTGGTCGAAGCACGATGTGTTGGCGTTGTTTTCCTGTACCATCGATTTGGTTGCATCAGATTATGGATGTGGGCGGTCTGGGTTGACATTGTCATCATCCTGACTACAATATCTGTACGTGTATGTTACACACGCATTAAACCGGACATGACCTCCATGTCCGAGGCATGTGTACACACACATTTCATCTTTAATATAGCGAGTACATTGTACACTCCTTTCATTACCATCACAAAGAACAAAACAGAAATTGTACACTCCTTTCATTACCATCACAAAGAACAACAAGGACATTGTACACACCTTTCATTACCATCACAAAGAACAAAACAGAAATTGTACACTCCTTTCATTACCATCACAAAGAACAAAACAGACATTGTACACTCCTTTCATTACCATCACAAAGAACAACACAGACATTGTACACTCCTTTCATTACCATCACAAAGAACAAAACAGAAATTGTACACACCTTTCATTACCATCACAAAGAACAAAACAGAAATTGTACACTCCTTTCATTACCATCACAAAGAACAAAACAGAAATTGTACACACCTTTCATTACCATCACAAAGAACAAAACAGACATTGTACACTCCTTTCATTACCATCACAAAGAACAAAACAGAAATTGTACACACCTTTCATTGCCATCTCAAAGAACAAAACAGAAATTGTACACTCCTTTCATTACCATCACAAAGAACAAAACAGAAATTGTACACACCTTTCATTACCATCACAAAGAACAAAACAGACATTGTACACTCCTTTCATTACCATCACAAAGAACAAAACAGAAATTGTACACACCCTCATTACCATCACAAAGAACAAAACAGAAATTGTACACTCCTTTCACTACCATCACAAAGAACAAAACAGACATTGTACACTCCTTTCATTACCATCACAAAGAACAACACAGACATTGTACACTCCTTTCATTACCATCACAAAGAACAAAACAGAAATTGTACACACCTTTCATTACCATCACAAAGAACAAAACAGAAATTGTACACTCCTTTCACTACCATCACAAAGAACAAAACAGACATTGTACACCCCTTTCATTACCAGCACAAAAAACAACATAGACATTGTACACTCCTTTCATTTCCATCACAAAGAACAACACAGACATTGTACACTCCTTTCATTACCATCACAAAGAACAACACAGACATTGTACACTCCTTTCATTACCATCACAAAGAACAACAAGGACATTGTACACACCTTTCATTACCATCACAAAGAACAACACAGACATTGTACACTCCTTTCATTACCATCACAAAGAACAGCACAGACATTGTACACTCCTTTCATTACCATCACAAAGAACAACACAGACATTGTACACTCCTTTCATTACCATCACAAAGAACAAAACAGAAATTGTACACTCCTTTCATTACCATCACAAAGAACAAAACAGACATTGTACGCCCCTTTCATTACCATCACAAAGAACAAAACAGAAATTGTACACTCCTTTCATTACCATTACAAAGAACAACACAGACATTGTACACTCCTTGCATTACCATCACAAAGAACAACACAGACATTGTACACTCCTTTCATTACCATCTCAAAGAACAAAACAGACATTGTACACTCCTTTCATGTCCATCACAAAGAACAACACAGACATTGTACACTCCTTTCATTACCATTACAAAGAACAACACAGACATTGTACACTCCTTTCATTACCATCACAAAGAACAAAACAGACATTGTACACTCATTTTCATTACCATCTCAAAGAACAAAACAGACATTGTACACTCCTTTCATTACCATCACAAAGAACAACACAGACATTGTACACTCCTTTCATTACCATCACAAAGAACAAAACCGACATTGTACGCCCCTTTCATTGCCATCTCAAAGAACAACACAGAAATTGTACACTCCTTTCATTACCATCACAAAGAACAAAACAGAAATTGTACACACCTTTCATTACCATCACAAAGAACAAAACAGACATTGTACACTCCTTTCATTACCATCACAAAGAACAAAACAGAAATTGTACACACCCTCATTACCATCACAAAGAACAAAACAGAAATTGTACACTCCTTTCACTACCATCACAAAGAACAAAACAGACATTGTACACTCCTTTCATTACCATCACAAAGAACAACACAGACATTGTACACTCCTTTCATTACCATCACAAAGAACAAAACAGAAATTGTACACACCTTTCATTACCATCACAAAGAACAAAACAGAAATTGTACACTCCTTTCACTACCATCACAAAGAACAAAACAGACATTGTACACCCCTTTCATTACCAGCACAAAAAACAACATAGACATTGTACACTCCTTTCATTTCCATCACAAAGAACAACACAGACATTGTACACTCCTTTCATTACCATCACAAAGAACAACACAGACATTGTACACTCCTTTCATTACCATCACAAAGAACAACAAGGACATTGTACACACCTTTCATTACCATCACAAAGAACAACACAGACATTGTACACTCCTTTCATTACCATCACAAAGAACAGCACAGACATTGTACACTCCTTTCATTACCATCTCAAAGAACAACACAGACATTGTACACTCCTTTCATTACCATCACAAAGAACAAAACAGAAATTGTACACTCCTTTCATTACCATCACAAAGAACAAAACAGACATTGTACGCCCCTTTCATTACCATCACAAAGAACAAAACAGAAATTGTACACTCCTTTCATTACCATTACAAAGAACAACACAGACATTGTACACTCCTTGCATTACCATCACAAAGAACAACACAGACATTGTACACTCCTTTCATTACCATCTCAAAGAACAAAACAGACATTGTACACTCCTTTCATGTCCATCACAAAGAACAACACAGACATTGTACACTCCTTTCATTACCATTACAAAGAACAACACAGACATTGTACACTCCTTTCATTACCATCACAAAGAACAAAACAGACATTGTACACTCATTTTCATTACCATCTCAAAGAACAAAACAGACATTGTACACTCCTTTCATTACCATCACAAAGAACAACACAGACATTGTACACTCCTTTCATTACCATCACAAAGAACAAAACCGACATTGTACGCCCCTTTCATTGCCATCACAAAGAACAAAACAGAAATTGTACACTCCTTTCATTACCATCACAAAGAACAACACAGACATTGTACACTCCTTTCATTACCATCACAAAGAACAACACAGACATTGTACACTCCTTTCATTACCATTACAAAGAATAACACAGACATTGTACACTCCTTTCATTACCATTACAAAGAACAACACAGACATTGTACACTCCTTTCATTACAATTACAAAGAATAACACAGATATTGTACACTCCTTTCATAACCATCACAAAGAACAAAACAGACATTGTACACTCCTTTCACTACCATCTCAAAGAACAACACTGACATTGTACACTCCTTTCATTACCATCACAAAGAAGACAGACATTGTACACTCCTTTCATTACCATCACAAAGAACAACACAGACATTGTACACTCCTTTCATTACCATCACAAAGAACAACACAGACATTGTACACTCCTTTCATTACCATTACAAAGAATAACACAGACATTGTACACTCCTTTCATTACCATTACAAAGAACAACACAGACATTGTACACTCCTTTCATTACCATTACAAAGAATAACACAGACATTGTACACTCCTTTCATAACCATCACAAAGAACAAAACAGACATTGTACACTCCTTTCACTACCATCTCAAAGAACAACACTGACATTGTACACTCCTTTCATTACCATCACAAAGAAGACAGACATTGTACACTCCTTTCATTACCATCACAAAGAACACTGAGATTGTACACTCCTTTCATTACCATCACAAAGAACAACACGGACAATGTAGACACCTTTCATTACCATCACAAAGAACAACAAGGACATTGTACACTCCTTGCATTACCATCACAAAGAACAAAACAGACATTGTACACTCCTTTCATTACCATCACAAAGAACAAAACAGACATTGTACACTCGATTCATTACCATCACAAAGAACCCTGACATTATACACTCCTTTCATTACCATCACAAAGAACACGGACAATGTACACAACTTTCATTACCATCACAAAGAACAACACAGACATTGTACACTCCTTTCATTACCATCACAAAGAACACAGACGTTGTGCAAGAACTGGTTTGGTTAACAACTTGCTGACATTATGTATCATCACGCCTCTATATCGTATCACAAACACGGCTATCGGTTTATACGATCAGCCTTCTTCAAATAATTGTTCTCACAATAATTATTTAATGGTAGGAGTGATGGTGAAAGGTCAAAGTTTGGATGTGGGTTAACAGTTTTGACCAATATCATTATCATATTCATACTTTCCTTGTTTTAGCGATAAGATATAAAAAAAATACTGCTACGGCTGTGTACGTATTGATTGTCTCTAACAGACATACAAGTGGAACAGCAATGGTGACAATAAGCATCCCTGTTTTACACCTCTGTTGACTCCGAACCGTGATGTGTGTAAATGGTCTATCCTATCTGAGCACTTGGCATTATCGTATAGGGACTAGATAGCTTGCAGCATTCTCCCTCTCACGTGTATATAAAAATAATCTTATACTGGATATTCTGTAACAGACTATTGTTTAGATACCCTATTGTCTCGCATATATCATGGTGACTGCACTTATATCCAGAACAATAGGTGAGGGTACAGTACAAACCAAACCTATTTGGGGCGTGGCCTAAACCTACCAGTGCAGCGGTGCGTTATAAATATTTTCATTGCCTGTTATGACTTGGTGGCAGTGTCTATGTACCATATAACCCATCATGTGGTACTTCGCGGCTATAGTGATATCTCAGCCACAAAATAAACATCGATATAGAGCAAAGCTAAGGATGTGTCTATTTCTGCAAATCCTACAAAATAACAACATTGCATACATTATTGAATGCATGAAAGGACATTTGATCTCGACATTGACTACACTTATTTTCTGTAACTTGCTTTTTATGACTAACATCCTGTTTCGGTTCAATAAATCATCTGTTGCTCTCGGTTCTACTCTGCACAATGAATGCATCCATGTCAGGAATTAATCCCTTGAGTAGACAACTGAAGGCATTTTCTATGTTTTTTTTCGAATTCTTGGCATCAGTTGTGTACCCGGTTATCTAACATGTACAGATGAACCGCCAGGCTCGGTTACTTGGTTTATGACGTTTTATTGTACCCCGACGGCGTGATCCTTGCTCACAATATCAATCACTAGATTGTCTGACCTAAATATGTTAAGGCCCCGTCATATAGCTGTACTATTGTCTGTGGCGTTAAGAAAACGAAACGAAATGAGGTTAACCCGTGAGTCATTTGCCATTTTACAGTGAATACTCGTTAAAACTGACACCGCATTTCCCCCCAGAAACCCCATTGACAGACGATAACTACTTTTGCAAGTATCGTCTAAAAAGACAATACTCCGTCAAGGTATTTGGTAATTTCGTTTTTTTTAACTCTCTACGTATGTAATCCGCAAAAAAACACAAAGGCCCAGTTGTGTTAACTGCGCCGCTAAAACGTGCAATGATCCTCAGTGATCGTGCGGTGTAATCCTAGATTCGGCTTGATCATTATCATTTGTTGATTGTGACCATACCCGTGCTCGTGTGATCCGCCAATGTAGAAGGGGAAATTCCTTAAATTCCGGAAATAGCTGTTACCTCGTGATGCATACCTCACCGCCAAAAGAAACGCGAACAATAGAAACCTATAGAGAAGTAGGTTAAGAAAAGATGTTTCCAATGTGCATCTATTAATGACAAACCTAAAAATTAGTTGAGTGTTACCACAGTGTCTTTATTCATATCACGATATGCTGCACGTGATTTTCAAACTTTACACGCTTACCTTGCACGAGACAATTGTTTACATCTCGAGTCTTGGATCTATGTGATGCGATCATGGTTCTCGGTTCTCACAGCATTACATTATGTTCGTTTGTCCATCGAATCAATCTAATATTGCTTGAATATGAGTAATTCTTCGAAACTTAGCCAATATATATGGTATTCGCGTTTCTTTTGACGGTGAGTATATATGCATGACATGCTGCTCAAAAATGGCGTAAAGCACAACTCCGCACATTTACTCTGACTGATCAGTGATGAGAACAGTTATAACTCTCCTCATAGCTACGTATATTAATCTCTTGAAGACTGCATGAGTACATACTGGCTGGCTGAATACTGGTATATTTTGTGCCTACTGGAGTTAAAAGCAACTATTTTATAATAAATATGACGCGTCCAGAGATCGAACCCCCGACCTGCGTGATTAATTATATAAGTGCGTGCGTGACTGCCTGATTGCTTATGGGCGTAAGATCTTTTGGTATGACACGTCAGTGGATCAAACTACCGGCGTGCGTATGTGCGTATGTGCGTATGTGCGAATGTGCGTGTAGCAGAATGTAAAATAGTGTGTATTTTAACTTACGTATTTTAAACTTAGGTTAATAATTGAGTTACGTATGGTAATAGCTCCTTAAACTAACCTGAACACTCTCTACTAATCCTTAGGTACAGTATGGGGTAAAGTTATGTAAGGTCTTAAGTGATCTGGTCCAGCCACAGCTTGGCCAGTGATTGCTTTTAAAATTTTCCTTTTGTTTCTGTAGCATGTGACCAGGTTTTTAGCTTTAAACACTTCAATATTTCTCTTCTCTGGTCACTGCTACATAACAACTCTGCATGATTCACAGCACTGCACTGATTGGGGTAAGTTAATTTAGACTTCTTTAGTATCTATATTCATCATAAGGAGGTTAGGATCTCATATTTTATTCTTGTTGAGTACAATTTTATCATTTTAATTGCATATTTCTTATATAGTATAATTTGCAGTATGATCCACATGATACGCAATGATGTAAATATATTACTTATTCTTCAAAGTCATGATAGATTAGTGTACATTGTGATATTAAGTCATGGCTAGAGTAACCAATTAGAATATAGTGTAATTAATGTTAAGCAACCATATTGTTATAAGGTGCTTTCAGTAATGTATATAGATTATAGCTTGAAGCTGTATCTATTAGAATAGATTTATCATTAGCAATAATTTATAGCTTACAGCTATAAATGTAATAATATATTGGACAGTATTTTAGTACACTAAGTCTTGTATGAGTTAGTTGATGATTATGTACATAGTTCTATGAAAGTGTCAGTAAATATGTACTGATGTAGTACATATAAATATTAGGTTTATATTACTGTGTGTGTGTGAGAGAGAGAAAGCATGTATGTGTGCGTATTATATACAGTTTACTTAATTGTGTCATTTCATTATTAGGCATAGAGGCAGATATAAAGCCATACTGTTGGCATTGACGGGATGAGCCTGCGTCCCTGAGACGAGGTTGGTATTTATGTGTTAATAGTTGTATGTATATATTATTATATTTTGATGTGTATTGTATCATATAAATGGGATTTGTAGCTGTAATATATATACGGCTGATGGTCGTTCTGATAATATATGCTTAAATTCATGCTCATAGTAACAAGTAAATGTAATATGTTTGTTTAATTACACATGTTATAGATTCTTGTAATTGTATATTACTAATCCAACCTTATTATGTTATGTTTTGGGGAATTATCATCCATAGCCATATTGTGTTTGGATCTCCATATCCCTTATATGAACAGACAGAATAAACCCCATGAACCCCCAAACAAGTATTCGTCGTTATTACCTAGACGTTATACCGCTGTAACATGCGTCACGTCTTTTGTAATGAAATGTCCGGGGATCAGACCACCAAACTCCCCCTCTCTGGGCCGACGCTGTATTTACTAGACCAGGGAGGCCGACTATTTGTAAAGTCAAATAAATAGACCATCCAAATGGGCCTCCAGACATCCAGACCTCGACTCCCCAACACGGGTTTACCTGAACTAGTTTATATAGGAACTGGCTACTAACCAGGTATTACAATACAAGCCAAATTTCAATGGCTGAAAGGAGTGAAGTTGATCATTTTGTCGTTGGTCTTTATCTGTATTTGAGTCCAAAATATTCTTTCCGGTGATCCTGTTCATTAAATACAATAGACAAATCAAAGAAGACGGTCAGGTGTTTATTTCCATATGAAGACAACAATGTATAGACAGTGTTTGTGAGGGTAGAATTCTTATCATATCGAAAAATGTTTTTGTAAACAGTAACAATAGGCACAGTGTGTGCTGTTTCACGAATAAAAGTTGATATTTGGTGCGCTTTGTCGTGTTCACTCATGTCCTTCAGATTAAATTAAACCACCGTGAACGACACTGTTGTGTTAAGCCAATCAATAAGAAACCTGAGTCCGCCACGTTATATAGCAGTGATGTCCATTGAATTGGATCACTAGGCATTATCACTGCCTCAGTTTCCGTCTTCATCCTCGCCGCCATCATCGCCGCCATCATCGCTGCCATCATCGCCGTCGTCATCGTCGCCATCATCGCCGCCGTCATCGCCGCCATCATCGCCGCCATCATCGCCGCCATCATCGCCGCCATCGGTTGCTGCAGGAGCCTCAGTTGCAGCAGGAGCCTCAGTTGCAGCAGGAGCCTCAGTTGTAGCAGGAGCCTCAGGTTCAGCAGGAGAAGTGGCTGTGCCCGAGAAATATATATGTAATGACATAATGTTACATAATGATGAAAAAAAGGCGATCCCTTTACATATTGGGACATGGCTATAGATAAACCCATAATCGACACGTAAATAATATGGCTTTAAAACTGGTATGTTCGCCCAACAGATCAGAACAACATAGATTTGGTCAACTGGTAGCAGTACTGTACAGCTTTCATTAATTGATTGAATACTATCGCCTGTATGATTCAAATACAAACTTATGTGATATGCATTCGCGCCGAATAAGTACATACCGACAATGGATAATAATAGGTGCATTTATAATGCACCCAATTCCATTTACCAAGTGGATGCTCATGCTATTATTACGCCGACCAATGGATCAGTGTGCACTCAATTTTCATTCTCAGCTCCCTGGGGACTATACAACCCAAGCTGCTTGTGAGGTGCTCGAAGGTTAACAACCACATTGCCATCTCATCCTACCGGGTACCTATTCAGTGCAGGGCGAACAGAGGCACATTTCGAAAAAGGTCATTGCCAAAGGAGACACCACATGTGCTTCCGTGTGTGACAGGAAGCCTTTACTGAAAACTCTCACGAGTCAAGCTCTTGAACGCGGTCACCCATCCAACTGCTCTCCGAGACGGACGTTTCTTAACTTCATCTGTATGTGACCTGTGCGTTGTGAACCGGACCACGTGCCAACGAATTTGACTTTATTTTTCGAAAGATCTCGCTTTTTCACTTCACGCATAAACACACATAAACAGAGATGTTCAAAGTAAAACCTCACCTGGTATTGCTTCACCCATTTGCAACAAGCAAGCAAATGCCAGCACGACCGCCATGATCATAATCGTCTGGGTCCTCATAATGCTATTCTGTAATGCATGAAACAAAAGATATGTTTAATTTTGTTTTATAATAATACCTCATTATCTGGAACTCCCGCTGACCAGATAAATAGTTCGACTTATCCGGGTTTTGAGATATCCGACGCGACCTTATTACCGTTTGACTTAGTCACCAGACATCAGAAAACAAACACATCGTTTGTTAGATAAATAACGCCTGTATTACAAGAAATGAAAACCAAAGCATTTATCATATTTATCGATTAATGCATGCATGTTCATTTTTTTCAAACTCCAAGTTGTGCTAGGTTGAACTTTTCAACACTTTCAAGTTCGACTGATAACGGAAAGTTTTAACTTTTTTGAAACTCCTGAGACAACAGGGAAGTCGACACATCCATTTCCAAACACACGAGTTACATATTGGTAGACGTTTGCCGCGACCGGACTGCGTATTCCACACAATCGGGGATTCGACTCATCCGACTTTGAGGCAATGGGGTTCGGCTGTATTTCGCTGATGACAACCTACACCTTGTGATATTTACCATCCCCAAACACACAAGCGTGATAACCTCTTCATCATATAATGTCATTCTTTAATTCTGTGCTTTAAAATCGCTTCCCGCTCTCACAAACATTACCGAAACATTGCGAGTTTTCCTGGAATGCGCGCATTAATATTTATTACGTCACAGGGTAAGTGATGTGTCAGTCGGACAGTGACAGTAGCCAATATAGTTCCAACTGAAATCTGTTTCTTATACAGTGGCGAAGCAGCATATACGCAAAACAACAGTTGTTTTAAATTGCCTTTCGCGGCAATCCATAGGTCTGTCCGCTAGAGTTACTGCCCTTTGTCAAAGGGAAGCTACTCTAACCCTAGTCTATGAGACGTCACGGCCACGGTCAGACGTTGTTGACAGTCGGTCTGTCCTGTCATAACGTTAAGAAGTGTAGTCAGATGTACACACAGCGACAAAACGAAACAAGGTAACAATTCAAACATATTTCGGCAAAATCCAACTACTTTAATTTGTGGAGAAGGTTTCAAGCCGCAGAGGTCTACAAGCACAGATATGGCTACTGATCCCGCATGGCTAGGCCTCGTGCCCTCGCAAAATTTTTTCGAAATTTGTATCTCCAAAGTTGCCAAAACTTATAAAATGCCTTAGCTACGTCAGAGTTAGACACTGACTTTCAGTATGTTAGACTGTTCTTTTCATAATGATAGCAATTATCCCTGTAGTTGATCCAGATTCCCGATGGTTAATTCTGACTCGATCGCCGAATGACGAGGGGGACGCCATATTTGTTTATAAACAGCGAAAGTAGTCCTACTTGACCTTTGATATTTGCATCTCTATCCGCATATGACCCCAACGGATATCGTTTTTATCCGTTGGCTTTATCCTGCCGAGAAACCTACCCATTATATGATATCAAATGCTATGTTCACTGCAGTGTAATATCAAGCGTTATGTTCACGGCAGTGTAATATCAAGTGTTATGTTCACAGCAGTGTAATATCACAGTCGTTCACTCTGAAGTACTGTATATAATAAATTGCCTCTGTGCAATTGAAGTATGACAAACTGTTTTGTTGTAACTGAAGGTTTTCAAACACATATGAAAGATACATTGGGATGTGCGACTTTGCTCAAACTTAGTCCCTCTTTAGGCACATATGCTCAGGGTCTTGTCAAGGGGAGTCAAGTGAGTGAGTGAGTGAGTGAGTGAGTGGGTGAGTGAGTGAGTGTGTTGTTAGGCCGCTTTTAGCGATATACCAGCAATATCACGGTGGGGGACACCGAAAATGGGCTTCACACATTGTACCCATGTCGGGAATCGAACCCGGGTCTTCGGCTTGACGAGCTAACGCTTTAACTACAAAGCTACCCGTCCGCCCCTAAGGACAATGGACAATATATGACTCGAAAACAAGAAAATATTTCTTGGCACAGCTCTATGCTAGTAGCGGTACGTTTCATCCCTGCTGGACTTACGTGAAAAGAAGCATCGAATGCGCGTTACATGTAAAACGTAGCTGCACAAAATAATGAAATATCAAACTCCTTTTCGTGATGATATAACATTGCATGTTGGCACATATATGCCCATGTAAGAACTAACAGGCGAAAGGGTACCGGTAGTGGGTACTAGTTATAGATGAACACATGACACAGCCTAATGAGAAATATACAGAAGAGAGCTGAGACGGTGTCATGCAGACATTAATATGAACAGTGTTGACTCCAGCTTAGTAACTACGTGCGTGGCATTAATCGTTCCTATTCCTGCTTAATGTCAGACAGATTGATTATATAGCATATGACAGCATTTTAAATATCGATGGAAACCTAAAAGGGGTTGTTCAAGACAAGCTTCTCTGACTGATCATTCTCAACTTTTGACGTTGTATTGAAATATACACACACATATGGACAAAAACGGAGTAATAGGATGTGACAAAACCACAATTTGTTTTAATCACGGATGTAGATACCTCGATTAGGCATTAGTTGTAACATGTACTAGGTAATCCATTAAACATTTGGTATGCGGAAAATAACTTTTGAGTTTCTGTAAAAGCTTTCCCGTTTCATATTATCCACATACGCAATTTCATTCCTTAGTGAACAAATAAAGATTATGGTCAGGAGAATTGTGTCATGCGATGTTAAAAACACCAATACGTGTGTGGATGGTGCACTTGTACATGTATATACATATACCTTATATTATGACAACATTATGACTCGAACCAGGCCCCTCTATGTGACGAGCAAAAGCACTAACCACTAAACAGCCCCACAGTACCTTACAAAAAGTAATCAGAAACGCAAATATTCACACCGTGTGAACAGTTAAGATGATGCATTTGCAATATTCGATAAAGAGGTATAAAATGAGCTCAATGTACAAGATTACAAACAAAATAACGCAAACTATTTGCAGAAGAGTATATAAGTATATAAGAAGTAAAACAAGTTCAACTTACGTCAGACAAAACACTCGTAGCCAAACAACATCAAATGCAACGTTTCACAAATCTACACGTGTATATATACCTGTTTCTATGACCTCTGCGGATTTGAATAAGGTTGTCTTTTTTATCTGATCTCTGACTGTGCAGGAGATGGAGAACATACGTGCTTCATACACGTGTACATTGCCTCGTCATGGGGTTCTAAACGTCATTGTGTTTGGTGCGTTGTTTTGTGAAAGAACTCGGCAACATGTGTGATTATACGTAGGCACATTGTTCACGGCAGAAAATGCTGGTTCTATGTCGATCAAACATACTCTCGGAATATAGTGTATGGTAGTTTCTCAACTGATAATATTTTATAGGATATGTATACCTGAGTTAAATGCGGTTTCAAATGTATAACAATGCACAACTATGCATTTTATATTCCACAGAGCAAAATGCATTTATTGTATTTACAAATGTTATTGTTATTTTCAGTGTTCTTTCCGAAAACATCAATGTAAATGATAATAATGCTATTTCCTCTTCTTCAAATCATATCCATGTAGAAATTTAGAATACTAAACTCTCTCACGTGTAACACAACTTTTATGAATCGAGTGAATAGTTCTAGTATCTGACGATCAAACGCGAGTCAGATGCCAGAAAAATAACGAGTTTAGTATTATATTCATTACTTGCAGTTTTGTTACACTTTTAAAAGAAAATTTCACTGTTGTGTGTGAATATGCAGACAATTACGCGATTCAAAACATAATCCATTGAAATTAACAGGACAATGCTTCAAACACATTAAAAGTTGACACGTATAGATTTAATATCACACAACGGGCTACCTTTACAATTCAGGAGTTCGTTCCACAAAGCTATCGTGTCACAAAGGTGATCGTAACTCCCAAACTTTAACATCATGTTTGATATTCTAATATTTTTAAGATGAACAAGTCTTTGAACAAAGATGATTTCTGTTTGGGAATTTATGTAGATATGTGGCAACAATATGGCGACAAGAGTATACTGCAATTGTTCACATTTGAGTGATCCTGGCACAGTCAGGCTGGTTAGGCTCATCATCAGCTCAGAGCCCTTGCCCCTTCAACACGCAGCCCAGCAAACCCGTTTACTCTCTCAATGTCAGTCAACAGATTGGGAGGTACCAAACCTAAGGCACCGAGAACAATGGGGAGTCGAACATCTTGGTACTTTGGATGCAAGCGTGACATTTCGAAAGCGAGGTCCACATATTTGCAATGTTTATTTCTGAATCTTGTCAGTCACGTTAGTGTCAAAAGGGACAGATAACTCAATGATATAAATGATTTCATGGGATTTATCAAAAAGGACAAGATAAGGTTTTATTATTATTATTATTATTATTATTATTATTATTATTATTATTATAATTTACAGATTAAAATATTAAAAAATGCAGCAAAGAGGGTTTGGGTGATCCTGGCACAGTATGGCTGGTTAGGCTCATCATCAGCTTAGGGCCCTTGCCCCCTCTACATGCAGCCAAGACATCGATTGGGACCCCTCCCAGAAAGCGCTGCCTAGTCAAAACCACCCAGAACGTTTCGGAGAATGTGAAGCCTCCCCAACACTGCAGCCTTCTGCATTACCCAGATTGTCAAAAGGGCTGTATTCCTGGAAGAAAACCCGGGTACTCTCCCAATGTCAGTCAACAGATTGGGAGGTACCAAACCTAAGGCACCGAGAACAATGGGGTGTCGGATAACTTGGTACTTGGGATGCAAGCGTGATATTTAAAAAGCGAGGTCCGCATATTTGCCATATCTTTCCTCAATCTTGTCAATCACATTAGTGTCAAAGGGGACAGAAAATCCAATGATATAAATGATTTCATTGGATTTATCAAAAAGGACAAGATCAGGTTTGTTGGCCTGGATATGTCTGAGGCTGTAAATGGGCCTATTCCAAAGAATTTTGTATACACGCAAGGAATTTTTGTATTAATCATTTACCATGACGTCCTCTACATATTCTGGGTCGTACCATGGATGGACCTCTGTGTCAAAACCACAAGCATGGCGAAGACGGTACTAAAATGATCGAGCTATGCCATCATGTCGTTTAAGAGACTGTGTTTGTGCCAAAGCTGGGCATCCACTGACAATGTGTTGGACAGTCTCATTAAATTCATGACATAATCTACATTTCATATTTACATTTTGATGCAAAATCGTATTGACGGTTTCTGTTATTATTATTATTATTATTATTATTATTATTATTATTATTATTATTATTTTATTCCAAACGTATCCAGGTACTAGTATCTGCTCAAATGCGTTTTATTTGTTCCCCGTCCAGTTGGTCTATTTGCATTCCATTCTCAACTCAAGTATACAACTAAAGCTGCCTACGGGCGCTGGAGAGTGTTTACATCCACCTCACATATCGGGTACCCATTTCCTGCTGGGTGAACAGGGGCACATTTGAACTAAGTCACTTGCCAAGGATGTCAACACATGTTTTGACACGTGTGTTTTGAGGAAATGTACCTACATATATTTGTTTTTTCCACCCTCTGATCATCTACCATCGGACGAGTGGATTCTTTTGAGTGCACATGGTGAATGTGCTGTACACAAGAAATATCTATACACATGGTAGGATCTCACATTTCATTCAATTGTATGTATTTGAAACAGGAAATATTCCAAATTGCAAAATGTGGGCAATGTGAAATTACCAGCTGGGCTAAACACGACGCGTAGATTTGATGTTGGCTCGATGCACGATGTGTTGGTGTTGTTTCCCTGTACCATCGATTTGGTTGCATCAGATTATGGATGTGGGCGGTCTGGGTTGACATTGTCTTCATCCTAACTACAATATTTGTACGTGTATGCTACGTGTAGGTTAGTTCACGAGGACCTGGCCCCTAATCGTTGAAATGGCCAGTTGAAATCTAAAGGATGTTGTTTTGTCTCTTCATCCTTATTTGAAGGTTTCGCTTGCGGTGTTTGTTTTTATACGAAAATCAGAATCTCACTTTATAATTTGGGTGAGGTCGTTTTGGTCAATAAGCATTTCCCTAATCTTCAGGGGTTAGATTTTCATACATTTTCGTACAGTTACTTTGTTCCTGAAATGAGATTGTGCCAATGTTGGCCTTTGTAGATATGGGGGGTTATCGCTTCTCAAGGGATTATCAAATACTTCCCAAATTGATTTACTGAGAGTGGTATGGTCATGCAACCCAAAAATTATCAAAATGACGAACCCACCATCATACGTTTCTGGCACGCCTGAAAGTCCCTGCACAGTCGGAGCTCTGCTCTTGGCATAGGACACTTTGGAAGCTGGGTGAGAGTAGACTGGGTGGGGAGTTGATTTTGTAGTGGAGGGTGTTCGGTGTGTGTGTGTGTGTGTGTGTGTGTGTGTGTGTGTGTGTGTGTGTGTGTGTGTTAGTGTGTGTGTGTGTGTTAGTGTGTGTGTTAGTTTGTGTGTGTGTGGATGGGTGGGGGTTGGTGGGTTGGTGGGTTGGTGGGTTGGGAGAGGTGGGTAGCTCTTAGCCAAGTTTGGGTTGATTTGGCGTGAGTGACTGCGGTTGTATTATTTGTGCGCTGTGTGATTGGTGGTGTCGTAGGTTTGGGTGCGAATGTTGTAAGTAACTTGTGTTTTAGCAGGCTAAGGGAGTTTGGGGTGCGTTCGGTTCGAAATTCAATTTAGCGTGGTTCCATCTACAGGTAACGTAGCTCTACACTAAAAACGGTATGTCTATCGCCTTATGGAACTGACCAAACTACTTGCAGGAATCATTGTAATCACGTTTACCTGTGACCCTGAGATGTTGATTCCTCCATGACCATTTCGGAATGTGTCCATCATAGTTTTAGACACACAGTTTTTTGTTTAATCTTTCATCCACTTTTTCCACGTTTTCTTATTTGCTGGAAGGTTTTAGGTGTATATATGATGAACAATTACGTTGTACGGAACACATATAGAAAAGAAGTAACATTTTTCTGAAAGTTTTACTCTTTTCAAATATTAATGTCTTAGTAGGAACGTCCTAATATACGATTTATTATACTCATCCAATATATGCCCCACAATTGTGTTGTGTGCGCAGAGAGAGAGAGAGAGAGAGAGAGAGAGAGAGAGAGAGAGAGAGAGAGAGAGAGTTTAAAGCAAACACTGGTTTAAGCTGGACAGAAACTGAAGGTTAAAAGAAAGTATTCCGAGTTTGTCTTTTATGTCATTGAAAACTGTTGCTACATTTGATTATGTCTATTTTACTATCACTCTTTCCTGAAACTGTTTGTAAAACGCACTCTGTGGATGGGCCAAAATAAATTGGGCTAAAATAAATTGGTTCAGTGAAGACTTGGGCTAGAAATGAACTTGCAACCACATGACCCATACCATGTTTTAAATGTTGTTTTTGGGTACCTAAAACAGGATACCAGTTAGCACTGTATTATATGAATTGCTTTTAATATTTAAACGTTTTAAGTCATATCATATTTTTTTTAAATAAAACCTTTTTAAAGTATTCTTTGAGTGCCAACTTAGCGTCAGTACAGTTAATTTCTTTATATAACATCGCTATCTGACGAGATTTTCAATTGAAAATCAATCATATGATAAAATCAACTGAGGTATAGTTTTTTGTGACCCTCATTTTATAACATATTTTAATTTGACACCTAATATTATTGCAGCAGTACATCTACTCAGACTTTACTGCCTTCGAAAAGTAAACTAAGTGGAAATTAATGATATATTCAGAAATTACTTTAAACATCTGTGATATTGTGTTGCTTCACGTAAATAGTATGTATTTCGCCAGTTTTAGTAACAGGTATGTAACGCTGCCGGTAGAAACGTAGGAGATTCGAAACAACCAAGTTCGATTCCCACTTTCGTCAAAACATTTGCACTTGCCTATGGAGTTCGTCAAAATATAAACAGCCCATGGTAGGTTAATGAAACAAATAACCTCCACAAACAATAAAGATAACCACAAAAGTTCATGTATATCCCTGTGCGCTTGTCAATTGAACTGTACAGAAATAATTTAAGGAATTGTAAAACATGGTTGATTCTGTGTCATTCCTGACTTTTATTAGTTCAACGTGTTGTTTGACAGGTAACCAAGAATGTCACAAAATTGTCCGATTTGTGGGATCTTGTGTTTTGGTTAATGTGCTTGACTGTGCTGAAAGTGATATGTGTATCGAATTGTGTCGGAGTGAGGTTTACGGATTAGCTGATAGTTTAGTTGGCGTGGTTTGCATTTTTCTGTCTTATGTGTTAATGACTGTGGCGATGCTATTGTTGACTTATATATTTATATGATTTAACTTGAATATATATTTGCGTTTCTCCGTTTATTGAAAAACTATAAACACATCTATCATAAACCCGTTCATGACCACTCGGCTTATTACGTTAAATATATATCTTGGGCAGCAATCGTGGAGTGATAGTGCGTTATTTTATTGTGAACAACATACCGACCGACCCATATAGCATATCGTTCGTGACAGCAGATTTTCATAGACACTTTTATATGATTAATAGGAATTAGGCATAACATGTGATGTGAAAACGACACATACTTATATAAGGATCACGACTGTCTCCTGATTTGTGTTTTGTAAAGTGATAGTTACACGAATCAGTGAAACTAGTGAATCAACTTCTATTATAGACTCCTCCCTATTCAGCCGAGATTACCTCAAGATTGAGGTAAATCAAACGATCATAATCTGTCTCTATTCCCAGAGGAGCATGGGCGCACGGGTGGCCCAGTCGTCTAAGGCGCCGCAATTCACTGTGCAGAGTTGCGTCCCTTGGGCACGCCAGAAACCTATGATTGTGGGTTCGAATCCCGGTTCACCCCGATAATGTTTCTAGGTTAGTCAGCACCATACCCGTGCTCGTGGTTCACTGCGAGTTTTCCTCCCACATTAAGCTGACAGCCGTGATATAACTGGAATACTGTTAAAAGCGGCGTTAAACCAAACTCACTCACTCACTCACCCAGAGCAGTATAATCGCCTGACAGGGTGAATTTAGTTTAATGCTGATTACAACAGTCGATCGTTGTGTGTACATGTAGGTTTAATGTCTGATTTGATCAAACCTACGACATCGGAATGATGCGACAGACCAGACATCAAGATCGGGAGGGAATCTGGGATTCGAAAACACGGACTTTTTTTACAACAAATTGCGGTGCCTCAATGGGTTCACCACTAACGTTACAACACGTGTTGGCACGTGGTTAGCGAAGTAAAACTGCGCAGTAACAATTAGGAGCCGTGAAATAACCTTTTACACGTTATTTAACATGTTATCTATATTGAATGAGAATTCGCGACGCTGGGAAGGAGTTCTTTCAGCCCTTATTGTTATGTGTCTGACTAATACACATTATATTGAATTTTATAAACGAGTAAGAAGCTGTTGCCACGTTTCGTAAATGATTAAAAAACTTGAATGTAAATGTCAGTCATCAGTTATTAATGTTAGTTGACCTGTGAAATTATACCAACTAAAATCGACAACGTGTTGCACTCGTTATGTTTTGAAAAGTTTCCAGAATATGTCTCTAGTATTCAAAGTTTGTTGTTGTTTTCTGTCTCTTGAGTTTATATTGATGTTGTCCGATGCTATTTCCTATTTATTTTTATTTTTTCAATGTGTGTGAACAACTGACTAACCTATGTGCACACAATACCATTTAGCAAGTGACAAATGTTATATTTGGAATAACACTCTCTCAGTAAAGTACAGATTCTCATTAGGGATTCGAACCCACACTGCCAGTGTGAGGCACCTAATCGCCAGCACACAAAGTCAGCAAACACCAAACATGGGCTTCACACATTGTATCCATGTCGGGAAGCGAACCCGGGTGTTCGGCGTGACGGGCGAACGCTTTAACCACTACCTGTCAAAGATATTACTCGAAGATGTATATATTATTCTAAAGATTAACTTAAATTTACACCATTTTTGCACATATGTTTAAACAATATTTTGCCACGAAGGAAAATTGAGTATTGTAATATTTAATTTGAATTTGTGCAAAACGCAGCTCCGATGATCGATTCAGTTATATCACGACGTATCAGACTAATTGTCAGAGCAGCCCCAATCACGAGTCATGATATATAATCGTAAACTGGATGTACAAGTAATTTTAAATTAGAATTTTACCTACAATATGGCCTCCACAAAGAGCCAAGGTCTCCCCTTTGCATGGCGTTTAATATTGCTCAGGTACTTAATGAAAGGTATTGTAGACGTGACGTCATAACTGTTTCATTTTGTAGTATTGAACTTAGAAAAAATACTTTGTTACATATGTGCAGCAATTTATTTTATGTATAAACGTTTGTCCAAGAGCGGTTAGATCAATAACAGCATATGAGTCATACGTTAGTTCAGGTGCATGTAAGTATATGTCCGACCCGGATCCGGGGACGAACTGGCCCCTTGTATCCAATTCTTGTGATCAGTGCCAACTGGTCGCCAGGCTCGGTGACCTTGGATGGTGGCGTGGCATGGTGACCTTGGATGATGGCGTGGCATGCCATTTGGCGTGGTTCCTTGTTAGTGGTTTCAGTCACTGGTGTTCACTCACTCACTCAATGACATATTCATAACGTACTATCACTATAACTGTTGTTCGGGCATGTCGGTATCTTGCATCAAGTATCTTGTATCTTTCCTTACAGTGAAGTACAAAAACAACCTTGCGATAATTCAATTCGAAGGACGTCATTTCACTCCAAATATTTGGAAAACACCTGACACAATCCTGTTGGTCTTGGTAAGAACTATGGCCCGATCTAAAAGTTGTTCTGCTCATTTCAGAGAAGAAATTCCAGAATCATCGATCAACTGATGTGGCAATTATCACACAGTTGGTCGGTACAGAAGCCAAATAATAATATTTCTACAATGAATATGGTTTCACACCATGGTTAGCAATTTTCGAGCAACATCAGAGACGAGAAATGGACTTAGCACTGTGCACCCATGTTGAGAATCGAACCTGGGGCTTTGATATGACAAACAAACGCTTTAACAAGTGGGCCTCCACCTGCCCTCCAATATGATTACAACGTCATGAAAACTCAAGAAATAAGGTTAAACTGTTGTACATATAATACGATGATTGAAAGCAGTAGTAAGGAGGCATTTGGTGGCGGTAGCAATAGAAAGTAAGACCTGGGATTATGGTTCTGAATTTGAAACATTTAGGATATATAGTTGTCAATTATGATTCATCAATACTTATACCATACAATATACCTATACCTATACGATTGTCTATTTGACATATCAATAACTACACAAGAAAGCAATTTAGGAACCAGTAATCCTTCTGGAGGTCCGACGTGAAGTGAAAACAGTCTTTGTATGGCGAACTGTTTTCAATGAAATTTGATATTTAGTTCAGTACACACTAGCGAAATAAAGTTGTTCCTGAAAAAGCTCTTGAGCTAGGACCTGCTTAAAACCAGGTATATGGTGTATCATACGCGTATTATATATATTATATGTGTATATTATATTATATATGAAACAAATATGAAGTAAAGTTTGAAATGGATGTGTACACGTAGGTTTGTTCTAAAACTGAAAAGCCAATATCGATTTAAACATTGTAGAGAATTTGCAATATTGGATTTTCTGCAATGAAGGTAGTGCAAATAATGGCATATTGTGTTGACGGGCGTAAACGGAACTGTTAAAAGCAATTTAATATTCGTTCATATCGATTATGCAACATTGTGTGCAAATTGGACCATTAATAAGGTATAAATGAATGTTCAATGTAACTATTGGTGCAACAGCTGCAGTTAGTCAGCAGTTTCCTGACCTGATGCGAGTTGTACACGTGTGTATACATGGTTGGTGTGCACGATGCAGTTTGTCATTTTGCTAGTAAAGATTGTTTTCATGCACGCAATACTCACACCCGCAACTATATCTGATGCAATTAATTTCGATAATTGTCATGTGATGACAGACAAATTAGTCGTAACTTAACTTGCATGTTTGCTAGTCTTGAGTTTTAAACTACCAGCAACACAAAACATATTAGGACATTGGGTACAAAGCATATCGTAAAAGTACACAACACAAACCGAATACTTACAAATTAACAAATATAACACGTAAGCGAAACAGATCCCATTGGTTGTAAAAGGCAAAAGAGCGCGGACGGATCACTGAAAATCAGCGATGACACCAAATGTCCTCGAAAAACGTAAGCATGTCCTGTCCGAAAGACCTCCTTAATCCGTAAACTACGTGAGATGGGAAGGGGGGTGGGGTGTGTGACCAGGTCTCATGGTTCTAATTGATTAGTTTTTGTGCATGCAAATTCAGAGTGGCTAAATATTATCCACAATACTGCATTGCAAGAGGGATGACATCAACTTTCCAAATATCATCTGTCCTTTTGGGTCGAACAATATTCTACCAGCTCCCGTCTACATTTCACAAATTTGTAGGTCCACTTTTTGAGGTAGACACACGCCTCTCGTTCGAAGGTTGTTTTGTTAGGGTTCAAACCTTAAAGGCGTTTTAGTAAAGCTTTCAAAACTTAGCATTTTACGGAAGATATAGGGGATTATGTTCCCATATTCTTAAGGTGAACACTTGACTTACCTTAAGATGTTTTTGACGGGTGCCACCAGTAGGGAAGGGTACACTCACCTCTTCGCGAACACCTAATATTAACACTATTTGATAGTGTTTCATAAACACATGCTGATGATATAGTCGGAGCCGTAACATTATGTTTGCTTGTTTGTTGTTTAGCAATATTCCAACTTTGTGACGGTGGTCTGTACATAATCGAGTCTGGACCAGAGAATTCAGTGATTGACATCAAGAGCACCCCTTTCCGCAATTTGGATACGATGAAATGCCCCGAGCTTGATCACCCGATCCCATTAGTCGCCTCTTACGACAAGCATGGATTGCTCAAGATCAATTCCAACCCGGATCTTCATACACATATTAGTAGCTTATCAGAATCATATTATTGTTTATCTAAAAAAAACGTGTGCATACGTTCCTACAATATTATGGTGACACGCCATGATATAACTGAAATACCCAACTCACTCACTCAATTACCATGGCTCGGCCATAGCCTGTCCTTACATCACTATTGATGTTATTAACTGCGAAAGGGACCTAATAAGCATGATACTGACACTGCCAGGGAAAACACCAGGTAGTTTCACACTCGATGGTTCAGTGGTCTCAGTGGTGTGTTAACAGATCAGCGTGAGGATGGATGTCATTTTCCAGAATATTACAACAGTCTCATTAAATGAAATTATTAATAATTAATTTAGTTTGACGTTTGGTTGCGAGAGGGCGAAGAACGATCAAAAGAATTATGAGAATGAATTCAACATCGATACCTGTACAGGTGTCTACTGTGTTGTTGACTTGCTACTGTGCAAACCATCACATATGTTGGATCGATGCTGTCTTTCCCCGACAACACTAACTACTGCTGATGGGAACAAAGATACGTTAACATTACATCGTTCGGTGCATACAAAACCAGCTGTCGGACATTCCCAAATAGCACACCACACCCTAACTGTATAATTTCATTTTGAAAAAAGAGTTTTTAGTTCGAAATCAGCAAATGGCTAAATTCATGGACTTGGTGAACTTAGAGACAAGTGTACTTCATGGCAATTTCGTTTTTTTTTAACTCTCTACGTATGTAATCCGCAAAAAACACAAAGGCCCAGTTGTGTTAACTGCGCCGCTAAAGCGTGCAATGATCCTCAGTGATCGTGCGGTGTAATCCTAGATTCGGCTTGATCATTATCATTTGTTGATTGTGACCATACCCGTGCTCGTGTGTTCCGCCAGTGTAGTAGCGGAAATTCCTTAAATTCCGGAAATAGCTGTTACCTCGTGATGCAAAAAGAAACGCAAACAATAGAAACCTATTAAGAAGTAGGTTAAGAAAAGATGTTTCCAATGTGTATCTATTAATGACAAACCTAAAAATTAGTTGAGTGTTACCACAGTGTCTTTATTCTTATCACGATATGCTGCACGTGATTTTCAAACTTTACATGCATACCTTGCACGAGACAATTGTTTACATCTCGAGTCTTGGATCTATGTGATGCGATCATGGTTCTCGGTTCTCACAGCATTACAGTATGTTCGTTTGTCCATCGAATCAATCTAATATTGCTTGAATATGAGTAATTCTTCGAAACTTAACCAATATATATGGTATTCGCGTTTCTTTTGACGGTGAGTATATATGCATGACATGCTGCTCAACAGTGGCGTAAAGCACAACTCAGGTCCTATCCATTCCTACCCGCACATTTACTCTGACTGATCAGTGATGAGAACTGTAACAGTAATAACTCTCCTCATAGCTAGCTTTATTAATCTCTTGAAGACTGCATGAGTACATACTGGCTGGCTGAATACTGGTATAGTTTGTGCCTTCTGGAGTTAAAAGCAACTATTTTATAATAACTATGTCGCGTCCAGAGATCGAACCCCCGACCTGCGTGAGTAAGTGCGTGCATAACTGCCTGATTGCTTATGGGCGTAAGATCTTTTGGTATGACACGTCAGTGGATCAAACTACCGGCGTGCGTATGTGCGAATGTGCGTAACGTCTTTTGTAATGAAGTGTCCGGGGACTCCCCTCTCTGGGCCGACGCTGTATTTACTAGACTAGGGAGGCCGACTATTTGTAAAGTCAAATAAATAGACCCAGATGGGCCTCCAGACATCCAGACCTCGACTCCCCAACACGGGTTTACATGAACTAGTTTATATAGGAACTGGCTACCAACCAGGTATTACAATACAAGCCAAATTTCAATGGCTGGAAGGAGTGAAGTTGATCATTTTATCGTTGGTCTTTATCTGTATTCTGAAGTTTCTAATATTTGAGACCAAAATCTTCTTTCCGGTAATCCTGTTCATTAAATAAAGTAGACAAATCAAAGAAGACGGTCAGGTGTTTATTTCCATATGAAGACAACAATGTATAGACAGTGTTTGTGAGGGTAGAATTCTTATCATATCGAAAAATGTTTTTGTAAACAGTAACAATAGGCACAGTATGTGCTGTTTCACGAATAAAAGTTGATATTTGGTGCGCTTTATCGTGTTTACTCATGTCCTTCAGATTAAATTAAACCACCGTGAACGAAACTGTTGTGTTAAGCCAATCAATAAGAAACCTGAGTCCGCCACGTTATATAGCAGTGATGTCCATTGAATTGGATCACTAGGCATTATCACTGCCTCGGGCTTCTTCATCAGGATCCTCGCCACCATTGCCGCCATCCTCGCTGCCATCCTCGCCGCCATCCTCGCCGCCATCATCGCCGCCATCATCGCTGCCATCATCGCAGCAAACATCATCGGTTGCTGCAGGAGCCTCAGTTGCAGCAGGAGCATCAGTTGCTACAGGAGCATCAGTTGCAGCAGGAGGAGCAGCAGGAGGAGCAGCAGGAGGAGCAGCAGGAGCATCAGTTGCTACAGAAGCATCAGTTGCAGCAGGAGCATCAGTTGCTACAGGAGCATCAGTTGCAGCAGGAGGAGCAGCAGGAGGAGCAGCAGGAGGAGGAGCAGGAGGAGCAGCAGGAGGAGCAGCAGGAGCATCAGTTGCTACAGGAGCATCAGTTGCAGCAGGAGCATCAGTTGCTACAGGAGCATCAGTTGCAGCAGGAGGAGCAGCAGGAGGAGCAGCAGGAGGAGGAGCAGGAGGAGCAGCAGGAGGAGCAGCAGGAGCATCAGTTGCTACAGGAGCATCAGTTGCAGCAGGAGCATCAGTTGCTACAGGAGCATCAGTTGCAGCAGGAGGAGCAGCAGGAGGAGCAGCAGGAGGAGCAGCAGGAGGAGCAGCAGCAGGAGGAGCAGCAGGAGCATCAGTTGCAGCAGGAGCATCAGTTGCTACAGGAGCATCAGTTGCAGCAGGAGGAGCAGCAGGAGGAGCAGCAGGAGGAGCAGGAGGAGCAGCAGGAGGAGCAGCAGGGGGAGCAGCAGGAGCATCAGTTGCTAAGGGAGCATCAGTTGCAGCAGGAGCATCAGTTGCTACAGGAGCATCAGTTGCAGCAGGAGGAGCAGCAGGAGGAGCAGCAGGAGGAGTGGCTGTGCCCGAGAAATAAATATGTAATGACATAATGTGACATAATGATAAAAAAAGGCGATCCCTTTACATATGGGGACATGTCTATAGATAAACCCATTATTGACACGTAAACAATATGGCTTTAAAACTGGTATGTTCGCCCAGATAGATCAGACCAGCATAGATTTGGTCTTACTAAACTCAGGAAATGACCCCCTAAAATGTATCATTAACATTGATCAACACTGATGACAGCGGATGTTAATAGATTCAAAATATAGAATCATGCATAAATATTGCATGAAAAAGGAAAGTTTTGTCAAGTTTTGATGTACAAATAATTCACCTACTACGAATAAAAATAAGTTTTCTATATTACATATGCTACGCTTCTTTTGGGGACTTAAATGCACGTCATCTTTCGACAGCAATATTTTCTTATTACGGCTGTGAAATGAAAAACAAGGTCATTTTCGAAATAAATAAAGGAACCGCCCAGCTTGGGGAATTTTGACAGTTGAAATGAAAGTTATACGTCAGCTGTTAATAATTATCACTTTATTTTTAAAAAGGGTCGACACATCGCTTCTTCAACTGGTAGCAGTACTGTACAGCTTCCCATAATTGATTGAATACCATCGCCTGTATGATTCAAATACAAACTTATGTGATATGCATTCGCGCCGAATAAGTACATACCGACAATGGATAATAATATGTGCATTTATAATGCGCCAAATTCCATTTACCAAGTGGATGCTCATGCTATTATTACGCCGACCAAAGGATCAGTGTGCACTCAATTTTCATTCTCAGCTTCCTGGGGAGTATACAACCCAAGCTGCTTGTGAGGTGCTTGAAGGTTAACAACCACATTGCCATATCATCCCACCGGGTACCCATTCACTGCAGGGCGAACAGAGCCACATTTCGAAAAAGGTCATTGCCAAATGAGACACCACATGTGCTTCCGTGTGTGACAGGAAGCCTTCACTGAAAACTCTCACGAGTCAAGCTCTTGAACGCGGTCACCCATCCAACTGCTCTCCGAGACCGACGTTTCTTAACTTCATCTGTATGTGACCTGTGCGTTGTGAACAGGACCACGAGCCAATGAATTTGAAAGATCTCGCTTCTTCACTTCACGCATAAACACACATAAACACAGATGTTCAAAGTAAAAACTCACCGTGACTTGCTTCACCCATTTGCAACAAGCAAGCAAATGCCAGCGCGACCGTCATGATCATAATCGTCTGGGTCCTCATAATGCTATTCTGTAATGCATGAAACAAAAGATATGTTTAATTTTGTTTTATAATAATACCTCATTATCTGGAACTCCCGCTGACCAGATAAATAGTTCGACTTATCCGGGTTTTGAGATATCCGACTCGACCTTATTACCGTTTGACTTAGTCACTAGACATCAGGAAACAAACACATCATTTATGTTAGATAAATAACGCTTGTATAACAAGAAATGAAAACCAAAGCATTTATCATATTTATCGATTAGTTAATGCATGTTCATTTTTTTCAAATTATATAAACTCCAAGTTGTGCTAGGTTGTACTTTCCAACACTTTCGAGTTCGACTGATAACGAAAAGTTTTAGCTTTTTTGAAACTCTCGAGACAACAGGGACGTCGACACATCCATTTCCACACACACGAGTTACATATTGGTAGACGTAGTAACTGTTTCCCGCGACCAGACTGTGTATTCCACACAATCGGGGATTCGACTCATCCGACTTTGAGGCAATGGGCTTCGGCTGTATTTCGCTGATGACAACCTACACCTTGTGTTTCCTTTTGTGTTAATAAGTATAACCCACCTCGTTCTTGCTACATAACTATTGAATCATATGTAAGTGTCTCTATTCATCATACACTTCATTAACTCTATGGTGTGGTACCCGCATTCGGAGTAGTTCTTGACGTTGTAGCTAGTGCCTTGTTGAAGACATAGAGGATAATTCATGTGTCGAGTGTCATGCGTCTCGATATCCTCTTTTCGCCCGTCACTCGATGAGAGAAACGTGATATTTCACTCGACACATGAAATATCCTATTATATATTTTTTGTGTAGTTGTCTACCGCAGAATTTAATTATTATATAACAAATGACAATCCTGAAGCGTAGGCTCCCTCCCAAACACGCAGGGACGTTTCACCACCCCTGGTAATTGCGACTTAAAAATAATCCGTATTTGCAAAATCTTTAAAAAAATCATAATTAAAAGTAACAAAAATATTTGAGGTCTTAAATATACATTTGAATGTGATTACATACGAGTTACAAAGTTTCTTGAGTTCTACGGGACAAAATTTGGAAGCGAAAGATTACATCCTGGTCAAGTAACGAAAATGACGCTTTGCGAAACAAAAAGTTTCAATTGACGAGTACGGTTTAAAACGAAACATTTTCAATAACAAACGGCAAATAGCTACATTAACTCCATAAATGGCCATTATTTTGCCATGTCAATGTGGAACTAACGTAAAATCAGTTTGTGTATGGTAGACACCTACCAGAAAGGGATACAATTTACGGGAGGTAACTCTTGTTTGAAAACAGTTCCGTCAAAGTATTGTGTTCTCTGCAGTGTAATATCAAGTGTTATGTTCACTGCAGTGTAATATCAAGTGTTATGTTCACTGCAGTGTAATATAAAATGTTATGTCCACTGCAGTGTAATATCAAGTGTTATGTTCACTGCAGTGTAATATCAAGTGTTATGTTCACTGCAGTGTTATATCAAGTGTTATGTTCACTGCAGTGTAATATCAAGTGTTATGTTCACTGCAGTGTAATATCAAGTGTTATGTTCACTGTAGTGTAATATCACTGTCGTTCACTCTGAAGTATATAATAAATTGCCTCTATCTAATTAAAGTATGACAAACTGTTTTGTTGTAACTGAAGGTTTTCAAACAAATATGAAAGATACATTGAGATGTGCCGCTTTGCTCAAACTTAGTCCCTCTTTAGGCACATATGCTTACGGTCTTGTCAAGGACTAGAGTGAGTGAGTGAGTGAGTGAGTGAGTGAGTGAGTGAGTATGGTTTTTCGCCGCTTTTAGCGATATGCCAGCAATATCACGGCGGGGGACACCAGAAATGGGCTTCAGACATTGTACCCATGTCGGAATCGAACCTGGGTCTTCGGCTTTACGAGCTAACGCTTTAACCACAAGGCCAACCGACCGCCCCCAAGGACTATAGACAATATATGACTCGAAAACTCTAAAGTTTACCTTATAATATTCATAAATATGTCTTGGCACAGCTCTATGCTAGTAGCGGTACGTTTCATCCCTGCTGGACTTACGTGAAAAGAAGCAACGAATGCGCGTTACATGTAAAACGTAGCTGCACAAAATAATGAAATATCAAACTCCTTTTCGTGCTGATATAGAAAGGGGTTACAACATTGCCGTGCATGTTGGCACATAAATGCCCATGTAAGAACTAACAGGCGAAAGGGTACCGGTAGTGGGTACTAGTTATAGATGAACACATGACACAGCCTAATGAGAAATATACAGAAGAGAGCTGAGACGGTGTCATGCAGACATTAATATGAACAGTTTTGACTCCAGCTTAGTAACTACGTGCGTGGCATTAATCGTTCCTATTCCTGCTAAATGTCAGACAGATTGATTATATAGCATATGACAGCATTTTAAATATCGATGGAAACCTAAAAGGGGTTGTTCAAGACAAGCTTCTCTGACTGATCATTCTCAACTTTTGACGTTGTATTGAAATATACACACATATATGGACAAAAAACGGAGTAATAGGATGTGACAAAACCACAATTTGTTTTAATCACGGATGAAGATACCTCGATTAGGCATTAGTTGTAACATATAGGTAATCCATTAAACATTTGGTATGCGGGAAATAACTTTCGAGTTTCTGTAAAAGCTTTCCCGTTTCATATTATCCATATACGCAATTTCATTCCTTAGTGAACAAATAAAGATCATGGTCAGGAGAATTGTGTCATGCGATGTTAAAAACACCAATACGTGTGTGGATGGTGCACTTGTACATGTATATACATATACCTTATATTATGACAACATTATGACTCGAACGAGGCCCCTCTATGTGACGAGTAAAAGCACTAACCACTAAACAGCCCCACAGTACCTTACAAAAAGTAATCAGAAACGCAAATATTCACACCGTGATAAACAGTTAAGATGATGCATTTGCAATATTCGATAAAGAGGTATAAAATGAGCTCAATGTACAAGATTACAAACAAAATAACGCAAACTATTTGCAGAAGAGTATATAAGTATATAAGAAGTAAAATAAGTTCAACTTACGTCAGACAAAACACTCGTAGCCAAACAACATGAAATGCAACGTTTCACAAATCTACACGTGTACATAACCTGTTTCTATGACCTCTGCGGATTTGAATAAGGTTGTCTTTTTTATCTGATCTCTGACGGTGCAGGAGATGGAAAACATACGTGCTTAATACATTGCCTCGTCATGGGGTTCTAAACGTCATTGTGTTTGGTGCGTTGGTTTGTGAAAGAACTCGGCAACATGTGTGATAATACGTAAGCACATTGTTCACGGCAGAAAATGCTGTTCAGGTTTTGAAAAGAGGAACATTCTATGAAGGATATCTGTATAACAATATCATATTCCACAGAGCAAAATGCTTTTATTGTATTTACAAATGTTATTGTTATTTTCAGTGTTCTTTTCGAAAAAATAAAAACATTACGTGACATAATAACACGCAAGAACTTACGCAGTATTATAAATGAAGCAACACGAATTACAACACATTCGGCTAAATTTATTGACCCTATTTTAGTAAGTAATGATTGTAATTAATCCTTATCCGGTGTACTAGATCTTAGTTCTGATGTATCGGATCACAGGGAAGTTTTCGTGTCTGTTAATGTATATCTTAATATAAAAAAGTCATATAGAAGAAACGTATGGCTCTACAAACAAGCTAACTTTGCTAAAATGAATATACAAATTAAGAGTTTTTTAAAGAATGAACGGATGTTAATGAAATGGGTGACAAATTCCACTCCCAACTAAAAAAGTACATGCACGACTATATACCCTCGAAGTATGTAGGCCATGGGCACCGTGCACCCCCCCCCCCCCCCCCCCCCTCCCCCCTCCCAACAAAACCTACTTTTTCTGAAGCCTTAGTATGTCCTGAACATGAAATCATATGTTAACATTGAAAATATAGGGATGCACTTCCTGTTTTCATCATATTTGTGACGGAACCCTAAAAATCGCGATTTTGCCATCCGCGTCGAGCGTCATTTTTGTACTGCAACAAAAAGGTCAATAAATGTCTTTACAATTGTCCAATCTCTATGTGTAATATATCAAAATAAAGCTGAAGTTATTCCGGTTACAACTATGTTATTTTGATTTAAATATAATGAGAAGTATAGTGGCTATTAAACTTTTACTTAGTAGAACACACATATGCAAATTTGCTCCACGCCGATCGCTCAAACTTTCCATAATTTTCTATTATATGGAAAAATAAATACAAGGTAATCACAAAAACAAATACAGGCTATAATCTAGTGATATATAACTTTATCTTGAAAACAAATCATTTGAATAAACAGTATAATTGGACACATGAGAATTGAAACTACACGTGCCAGGGTCATGTCCCAAAACATCACCTTCACAATAGAAGATATCACACACACACACACACACACACACACACACACACACACACACATTACAGAATGCTATATTATGGGCCTCTGTGATCTTCAGTTGCCTTGATTTGTCTTCATCATTTGTACTCCTCCATTTATCAGGATCCTGTGTGTATTTACCCCTACATGCCTTGGGGTACTTTGCTTCACAGGCAAAAAAGTCTTGCCCTCGAATCCTTCTGAGAAGTTTTTCATCATTTTTTTTCGGCTATCTCCAGTATAGTTATCCATCCATCATGTTCAAACTGGCTCAGTCTCTCAGTGGTCCGTGTTCCTTTTTCCTTGATCTTCTTCCTTCCTTCTGAATTGCAGAATATGCAGTCGGGAGTAAATAATACACAGTCTGCTGAACTTCTTCTGCTTAATTTAGAACATGAGGGTCCTGAGTGATCAGAGTGTAAGGAGAGGCGGTTGAGATTCATGGTGAATCGTTGGTACCACTCTCTGTGGTATCCATGGTTTGCTGCTATTGTGTCCGGTATAAGCAGACATGTGTGCACGGTGGACCTATGTAGCCCATTGCCTAATGTAACTATTCGCCCAACGGACAAACCATGGTTCGATAATTACCTCAGAAGGGAGCGTCGCTCCAGAGACCGCTATCGAAAAAAGGCATTACGAACAGGTAAATTAAGCGATCTTGTCAATTACAAAAAGCAAAGAAACAAATTTAATAATATGAAATAGATAGCCAAAGAAAAATACTATAGCAACATTAACGGCTTATTGGAAACACATCTGAACTCAAACAGTACCAACTACTGGAAATTATTGAGATTCATCATCAAAAATGCTAATTCAATGTATCCCCCCTCTGTGTACCGACCTTAACAAACCCACAGCATTTACCGATGTCGAAAAGGCTGATGTACTCAATAATTATTTTGTTTCTATTTGTTATGTTGATGACGGCAATCAACCGCTTCCGGATTTCAGTCAACGTTGTGAAACCTCTCTCTCGGATATCACAGTTACTGAATCAGAAATATGCGATCTCATAAAGACACTACCATGCAATCAATCAAGCGGACCAGATAATATAAACCCTAGACTTTTAAAACCCTTGGCTGACAGTATTGCCATCCCATTATGTATAATTTTCAATCGATCTTTAAAAGAAGCAATCTTTCCTGAAAACTGGAAACTTGCTCACGTCATGCCATTATACAAGAAAGGTGACAAAGCACTACCCTCAAACTACAGACCAATTAGCTTGTTATCTATTCTTGGAAAACTACAGGAGAGATTAGTTTTTAAACGCTTATACAACTATTTCAATATGAATAGTCTCCTGTACAAATATCAATCCGGCTTCGTACCAGGACATTCTACTACCTCACAATTAATAGAAATTTATAATGATATTGTCTCATCTGTTGACCAGCACGAATACTATTGTATGCTTTTCTGTGATATATCGAAAGCATTTGACAGAGTTTGGCATAAAGGATTACTTCATAAATTACAAAAATACGGTGTAACGGGCAAGCTATTACTGTGGTTAGAAGACTATATTAGTCAGAGGAGACAAAAATGTTTTGTTAATGGCAGTTTTTCATCTTTGAAATTCACCAGATCCGGTGTCCCCCAGGGCTCGGTATTGGATCCCTTTTTGTTTTTGGTCTACATCAACGATCTCACTGATAATCTAGTGAATTCTACTCGCCTTTTTGCAGACGATACTTCCATTGGTACATCATCTCTTCACTTACAAATGATAGAACACAGATTAAACAGTGATCTAGAGCTTCTCAATACCTGGGCCAATAGATGGCTGGTTAAGTTTAACCCGGACAAAACAACATTTATTCTGTTCACTCATTTAAAAACCGCACTGCAGATATTATTTATAACAATACCGCACTTAGCGCATCTACATATCTCGCACAAACATCTGGGCGTTACTCTCGCATAGTAACAGGTCTCCCTAAATTCTCCTCAAGATCGAGTTTATATTTTGAGACAGGATGGGAATCACTATGTTATAGAAGGAAAAATAAAAAAAACTTTGTACAATCTACAGTATTGTTAATAACATATGTCCATCGTATTTACATGACACGTTACCACCCAAAGTATCAACTATTAGTAGATATGAGTTACGAAATCAGAACAATCTGAATTTGCCGCAAGCACGAACAGTTACATACCAACAATCATTTATACTTTCTTCAATCAAATTATGGAATGAGTTACCCCCTGAATACAGAAGTGCAACATCATTATCAAATTTTAAAACAACCATTGCAGCTCCACCTCCATACTTCTCAATCGGCAATCGAAGAGCTAATATTTTACATACACGCCTAAGGCATTCTTGCAGTACCCTTAATGCAGACATCTTTAAAGTAAATTTATCTGATACTTTGTCCTGCTCTTGTGGAAACCCATGTGAAAACAACATACACTTTTTTCTTGAATGTCCCAATTACACTATTCCCAGAAATATCATGTTCGCTAACATTATAAAAGCTGGAACTACATGTACAATACAAAATATTCTCTAAGGTGATATATCCCTAGCTGAAAGTCACAATAACCTCATCTTCAACAGCGTTCAAAAATATACTGTCGACTAATAGATTCGAGTAACCCTCCATCATAAATATAGAATATCGCTCTGCGACCACTTATTATTAATTACGCCATTAGTGAATAAACTGCATGCATGTATATGAATACATGGGTATCTCTACCTCCTTCTGTAAACATAATGTTTACGGGTATATATATCCTGGTGTATGTGTGTAAATATGTGTATGTGAATGTATATACATGTATGCATGCGTATACAAGGGCATATGTGTATGTATGTACATGTAGTGTGTGTATGTATGCATATATGTACATGTATATAAGTGTATGTATGATTGTGTAATTATATATGTAGTCTTGCATGTATTTTGGATTAATGTGTATATACAAGTAATTTGTGTCTATAGGCAATTCTTATGTATGTCTATGTTATTCTTGCAAACATTATATTTATGTTCTTGTGTAAATATATTTCTCTTTGTTACTATAAATGTAATATGTGCATATGTATATGAGTATGTGTATGTATGTATGCGTATGTATGATTGTGTGTATATATGATTATGTGTATATGTATGTATTTCTGTATACATATGTATATGTATATATATATATATGTATAATCAATGTCTGTACCTATGGAGTAGGGAAAGGGCCACCTAAGTTGGATAACTTTTGCCCAATCCCGTTGACCATATATTTCAATAAAACATGTTTAAAACAAATCATTATAATGCTATTTCCTCTCCTTCAAATCATATCCATGTAGAAATTTAGAATACTAAACTTTCTCACGTGTAACACAAATTTTATGAATCGAGTGAATAGTTGTAGTATCTGACGATCAAAAACGAGTGAGATGCCAGAAAAATTAACGAGTTTAGTATTATATTCATTACTTGCAGTTTTGGTACACTTTTAAAAGAAACACGTATAGATTTAATATCACACAACGGGCTACCTTTACAATTGAGGAGTCCGTTCCACAAAGCTATCATATCACAAAGGTGATCGTAACTCCCAAACTTTAACATCATGTTTGATATTCTTATATTTATAGATGAACAAATCTTTGAACAAAAATGATTTCTGTTTGGGAATTTATGTAGACATGTGGCAACAATATGGTGACAAAAGTACATTGCAATTGTTTACGTTTGAGTGATCCTGGCAGAGTCAGGCTGGTTAGGCTCATCATCAGCTCAGAGCCCTTGTCCCCTCAACACGCAGCCCAGCAAACCCGGGTTCTCTCTCAATTGCAGTCAACAGATTGGGAGGTACCAAACCTAAGGCACCGAGAACAATTGGGAGTCGAACAACTTGGTACTTTGGATGCAAGCGTGACATTTCGAAAGCGAGGTCCACATATTTGCCATGGTTTTTTTTAATCTTGTCAATCACGTTACTGTCAAAAGGGACAGATAATTCAACGATTTCATTGGATTTTTAAAAAAGGACAAGATAAGGTTTTATTATTATTATTTTTACTATTAGAATTTACAGATTAAAAAATAAAAAAATGCAGCAAAGAGGGTTTGGGTGATCCTGGCACAGTCAGGCTGGTTAGGCTCATCATCAGCTCAGGGCCCTTGCCCCTCTACAGGCAGCCAAGACAGCGAATGGGACCCCTCCCAGAAAGCGCTGCCTAGTCAAAACCACCCAGAAAGTTTCGGAGAATGTGAAGTCTCCCCAACAATGCAGCCTTCTGCATTACCCAGATTGTCAGAAGGGCTGTATTCCTGGAAGCAATCCTGGGTACTCTCCCAATGTCAGTCAACAGATTGGGAGGTACCAAACCTAAGGCACCGAGAACAATGGGGTGTCGGATAACTTGGTACTTGGGATGCAAGCGTGATATTTCAAAAGCGAGGTCCGCATATTTGCCATGTTTTTCCTCAATCTTGTCAATCCCATTATCGCAAAGGGGACAGAAAATCCAATGATATAAATGATTTCATTGGATTTATCAAAAAGGACAAGATCAGGTTTGTTGGCCTGGATACGTCTGAGGCTGTAAATGGGCTTATTCCAAAGAATTTTGTATTTATCATTTTCCATCACGCCCCCTACATATTCTGGGTCGTACCATGGGTGAACCTCTGTGTCAAAACCACAAGCATGGCGAAGACGGTACTAAAATGATCGAGCTATGCCATCATGTTGTTTAAGAGACTGTGTTTGGGCCAAAGCTGGGCATCCACCTCACAATGTGTTGGACAGTCTCATTAAATTCATTACATAATCTACATTTCATATTTACATTTTGATGCAAAATCACACATTGACGGTTTCGATTATTATTATTAATATTATTATTATTATTATTATTATTATTATTATTATTAATACACACGTATCCAGGTACTAGTATCTGCTCAAATGCGGTTTTATTTGTTCCCCGTCCAGTTGGTCTTTTTGCATTCCATTCTCAACTCAAGTATACAACTAAAGCTGCCTACGGGCGCTGGAGAGTGTTTACATCCACCTCACATATCGGGTACCCATTTCCTGCTGGGTGAACAGGGGCACATTTGAACTAAGTCACTTGCCAAGGATGTCAACACATGTTTTGACACGTGTGTTTTGAGGAAATGTACGTACATATATTTGTTTTTTTCCACCCTCTGGTCATCTACCATCGGACGAGTGGATTCTTTTGAGTGCACATGGTGAATGTGCTATACACAAGAAATATCTATACACATGGTAGGATCTCACATTTCATTCAATTGTATGTATTTGAAACAGGAAATATTCCAAATTGCAAAATGTGGGCAATGTGAAATTACCAGCTGGGCTAAACACGACGCGTAGATTTGTTGTTGGCTGAGGCACGATGTGTTGGTGTTGTTTCCCTGTACCATCGATTTGGTTGCATCAGCTTATGGATGTGGGCGGTCTGGGTTGACATTATCTTCATCCTGTCTACAATATTTGTACGTGTATGCTACGTGTAGGTTAGTTCACGAGGACCTGGCCTCTAATCGTTGAAATGGCCAGTTGAAATCTAAAGGATGTTGTTTTGTCTCTACATCCTCATTTGAAGGTTTTGCTTGTGGAGTGGAAAATCAGAATCTCACTTTATAATATTGGTGAGGTCGATTTGGTCAATTAATTAGCGTTTAATATTTTCCCTAATCTTCTGTGAAGTTAGATTTTCATACATTTTCATACAGTTACTTTCTTCCTGAAGTAAGTTTGTGCCGATGTTGACCTTGGTAGATATGGGGGGTTATCGCTTCTAAAGGGATCATCAAATACTTCCCAAATTGATTTACTGAGAGTGGTATGGTCATGCAACCCAAAAATTATCAAAATGACGAACCCCCCATCATACGTTGAAAGGCCTGAAAGGCCCTGCACAGTAGGAGCTGTGCTCTTGGCATAGGTCACATTTGAGGCTGGGTGAGAGTAGACTGGGTGGGCAGTTGATTTTGTAGTGGAGGGTGCTCGGTGTGTGTGTGTGTGTGTGTGGGGGGGGGGGGGGGGGGTTGGTGGGTTGGTGGTTTGTGGGAGGTGGGTAGCTCTTAGCGTATGTTTGGGTTGATTTGGCGTGAGTGACTGTGGTTGTTTTATTTGTGCGCTATGTGATTGGTGGTGTCGTAGGTTTGGGTGTGAATGTTGTAAGTAACTTGTGTTTAGCAGGCTAAGGGGGTTTGGGGTACGTTCGGTTCGAAATTCAATTTAGCGTGGTTCCATCTGCAGGCAACGTAGCTCTACACTAAAAACGGTATGTTTATCGCCTTATGGAACTGACCAAACTACTTGCAGGAATCATTGTAATCACGTTTACCTGTGACGCTGAGATGTCCTGAGATGTTGATTCCTCCCCACGAGTGACCATTTCGGAATGTGTCTATCATAGTTTTAGACACATGATAGTTTTTTGTTTAATCTTTCTTCAATTTTTTCCACGTTTTCTTATTTGCTGGAAGGTTTTAGGTGTATATATGATGAACAATTACGCTGTACGGAACACATATTGAAAAGAAGTAACATTTTTCTGAAAATTTCACTCTTTTAAAAAAACTGACGTCCAAAATAAACTTTACCAACTGAAAATATAAATTTTCCGACAAAGTATCATTTTGTTTCGATGAAGTCTATCTAAAACACATAACCTAAATACAATAATAATGTATGCAGAAAATGTTAATCATCTGTTACATGTTTGCGAGATTACACGTGAAATAGTGAAAAACACGTGCACCACGGACAACTGCAAATGCATGTGCGGGTATGGGTATAAAACGATAGCAACGGCAAGTCAGACATCCACAGTGATAAAAAAAACACAAAAGAAATGCCACGACTCACAGTCGAACAACGTGAATGAGCCTTGGGTATGGTACAGATGGAGCCACCCACGCCAATATTGCACGAACCTTCGGTTGCTCCCGTGTTGCCGTTACCAACTTGATGCAACGTTACAGACAGACAGGGCGGACCGCTGACAGGCCAAGAACAGGCAGACCCAGGGTGACCACGCCCCATGATGACCGGTACTTGCGTACCTTGCACCTCCGAAATCGCTTCCTGACAGTGACGTCATCGGCGACAAATGCCTCAGGTCACAGGGTTAGTCGACAGACAGTGGCCAGGAGACTCAGGGCTCATGGAATCAGGGCTTTAAGACTATACAGAGGGCAGCTATTGACAGCCAAACATCGTCGTCTGCGATTGAGATGGGCCCGGACTGTACGACGTTGGTAACGACGTGACTGGCAGAGGGTTGTCTTCACTGACGAAAGTCGATTCTGTATGTTTAGGGCTGATGGAAGACAACGTGTTTACCGCCGAAGGGGTGAACGAACGGCGGCGTGTTGCGTGCAGGAGGTCGTATCATATGGTGGAGGGAGTGTCATTGTGTGGGGAGGGATCTGTGGGCAGGAGAGGACACCGCTGGTAATCGTTGACGGAAATTTGACAGCTCAGCGTTACATGGATAACATTCTTCGTCAATCGTTTCTCCAACAGCAGCCACGTGGTGTCATTTATCAGCATGAAAACGCTAGAGCCCATACAGCCATAATTGTCACTAACTTCCTCTCACCCATCAACGTCAACGCCCTGCCGTGGCCTGCACGCTCACCCGACATGTCCCCCATAGAACACCTCTGGGACTTGATGGATCGTCGTGTTCGACAACGACCACACTTTCCAGCCAACCGGCAAGAACTGATCTTGGCCCTCCAAGAAGAATGGCGTCAAATCCCAAGTGACCTCAACAGACGACTGACTTTTTCTGTGCGTCGAAGAGTTTTTGCGTGTATTTAGGCATTTGGTGGTCACACACGCTACTTATGACTAGTTACTGAACTTGAGCGATTATTTATTTACTCTGCCTATTGTCCATGATTCTGAAAGCTCGAGTTTTGTACCACACCAAACTGCTCTGACGTCATTCTCGGTCGCGGTATTATTGTCATTTTCAGTGTTGATTATGTTAATATATTGATCTTCTCAATACACTTTACTTCATGCATGTATGTTTTGTTGTTTTTGAGCAAGAGTGATTTCAAACTCTGGTAAAGTTTCTTTTGGACCTCAGTTTATTAATGTGTTTGTAGGAACGTCCTAAAAATACGATTTATTATACTCATTCAATATATGCCCCACAATTGTGTTGTGTGCGCAGAGAGAGGGCCACTACTTTACATATCTACCACACTCACCTGACACTGCGCTGTTCGAGGCAGACAGGTTTAGATTAAAAAACCGTTAACATGCCTACCTTATCCAACTTATCTACCTTTTCGAATCCCCAAACTTCCGCACCATACAAGAGTACTGGCATTTTCTTTGCCTCTAAGATTTTGAAGAAGAAATATGATGTTTGTTTGTTTGTTGTTTGTTGTTTAACGCCGCACTATTCCAGCTATGTGACGGTGGTCTGTAAGTAATCGAATCAAGATCAGACAATCCAGTGATCGACATGATGAGCATCAATCTACGCAGTTGGGATACGATGAAATACATCAACCAAGTCAGCGAGCTTGACCACCCGATCCCGTTAGTCGCCTCTTACGACAAGCAACGATTGCTGAAGATTCTAACACGGAATCTTCACAGGACAGAAATCTGTTGAAAACGGTTGCAACGAATGTAAACTTCTCAAAATATGTATCCATACCTTCTTGGCAACTACTTCAACTACATTGCCTTTATTGAACCATTTCACAAAACTACAATTTTAGTCTTAGACATATTGACCGACAATTTATAGGTTTCACAGAAATTTTGAAGAATATTTAACAATTTTAGGAGATTGAAAACAGTATCACAAAAGAGAGTGTTAAGTTATTGAAAAGACGAATGTACCCCATTGGATAATTGTTTGGTTGTTATGGTAGAATCATCTGCAAAGATGTGTGTATTATGAAGCTCATTCGCATGTATATTACCACGGTCTTTTTAGAAGACACTACCGTCTATGGTATCAGGAGTGAACGAGTCATATATCCCCGTATCACCATCATGAGGGAAACCAACGAAGACAATGTGGTGCTGAAACATCAAGGTTCTCAATCAGGTCTATTTTGGGATTCGTTTCCTGGAACATAGCATCCTGGTGCGCCTTAAAGGACGCAACTCTACAAAGCGAATTTGCAAATTTGTATAATACTTTTTAGAAAGAAAACACCAGGAAGGAGGGTTGCTATACTTACATTCTGGTCAAAAGCATCGCGTTGTATTTAAGAAACAATTAATCAGTCCCTAATTATAGGTAAAAGAACATTTTGATTCCAAGTGTCTAAAACATTTGAACGAAATCTTGACCTGACTCAAGCAAACATGACATGTAACGGATAGATATCCACCTTAAGATTAGCTTGCAAAAATTCATTGTAAACATTATGCCAAATGTGAGGACATATCTGATTCTCGTTATCTTGAAGAACCAGAAAGGACAAGGGACACCAGGCTAGAATAACTGAAGCTATATATTTATTTTGCATCATATTCATAATATTGATCTTTGGTAGTACACAACTTTATTACACAAATGTAAACATATAAGTCATCTCTTTATTTACTTTTTAATGTGTTCTAGAATACACATTTTGTTTCAAGAGAGATATGTAAGCGATGAGTTGACAACATTCGTAAATGGTTGCCCTACAACCGTTCATTTATTGTAAATGTAGTGCTTCAACGTGATTCTGTGACGCAGTTGTCCCTGATAAAAGTTTCTTGTCTTCGTGTTCTTCCCACTTCTAAGTGCGTTTCCTGCACTGATGTATTGATCAGGTCATTGTTAATGTGAACATATTTCTATTAAAATTAAAAATGTCCTTTAAAAGGGATGTTAAAATGTCAATGTGTTCCATCACTGGGATGTATGGTAATGAGATCAATGTCTTTCAGAAGAATGTATACAGCTTGTCATTGATCATTATCATAAGGTTCATGTTCCGTAGTGGTGGTGACGGGGTCAGTAACAGCCTCTGTAGTGGTAGTCTCAGGTTCTACCATGTGGTCGTGGATCGGTAGAGTGCCTGCAACGTTAACATTCAACATATATTAGATTTCAGGTTTCCTCATCTATGTGCATCCCAGACATTCACTGAAGCTTCTAGCGCTTTCCAAACTTAAAACAATGTCAAACTTTAAAAAAACCGTAGGTTAAAGAAGAGGGAATCAGCACATCATTAATGAGAGAAGACTAATTGGATCAGGAGGTCAGGGTCGTTAATCTTTATTTACACGCTCAATAGACAATACTAGACTATTCCTGACTTCACCGTAAAATGTGCACCTCACTCACTCCATAAAGTATGTTCATTCTCTAAACACCATGTACAGTAAACTACGTTAATAACGAACACCCTTATAACGAAGTGACGGATGTAACGAACTGTGTTTGGGTCCCCTCCATTTGCTGCATATATGTTGTGTACATGCTTATAACGAACTACGCTGAAAATGAATTAAAATTAGTGGTCTCTTTGAGTTGGTTATAATCGTAGTTTACTGTACGCATGAGTCACATTTCTTGCTCGAACTGTTACACACAATCCAACAGGTTACATATAGTAACCAAGAAATGATGCTGGCATGCGTATTATCAGGTACCGGAGTTTCAACTCAAAAGACGACTTAAGCCTGCACATGTTATGTCTTTACATTAAGTTTGATTGATCATCTTATGAATTGTATTATTTGAATTCAAAAACATATACCAACCTGCCCCCAACTTGTAATAGCATGCTGACTGTACGAGAAGCACCATGAGTAAAAGACAACGGCCGTTCATTGTTAGTCCGTTATTTCTGAAATTGGTAAAATGTTTTTCATTATTACATGCATTCTGCATTGTACATTCAAAACACAATCGGTCTCAGCAAATAACTACATGATTATATATAGTGAACCGAAGTACATGTAGATCCTTCCAACAACAGTTAAAACTTCAATACGTGACTGTATTATTCTCTAGGGTAGTATGGATGTTGTTAATCTTTCGTTGGGAACATACATGTACATGTAACCTACGGATTAAGATGAAATACTGATACTCTGTCTCAGGTGAATTAATCTTCCAGGTATTTGGACGTATCATAATTCACAGAAAATTACGTGAAATTTGTAACGCATTTAACGTGGATATGATAATATTAAAATAGTCACAAAGCAAAATGAGATATATTTTGTAGAGATGAAATGAAATTATGATCAATATACAGTGAAACAAGAACAACAGAACCATCGAACAAAATGTAGATATATGTAGTTCAAATCGAATATCGATCAAGTGTTGATACACATTCTGCCTGGAGATTTATGAGTCTTTATAGTTCGAGTTAATGAGATATCTTTGCTATATTTATGTTTACTTACAGATATAACGAGTTGGATGATACCTCACCTCTGGCACTACCAGTCAGGTTAGTGAAATCCGAATGTATACCTATATATTCCCTTAATGACAATTGATTAAAAAGAAGGCCATGCAATGTTTACCAACTGACGTCTGAGTTATTCTTTCCTTTGTGTATGTCAGTAGGAGGTTATGGCCCAAATAGCTGTTATGCACACCACAATTAATATTGTTATTGGAAGACATAATTTATTGTTATTTATATTTATTCCGCAGCAACTGTGCATTCAACTTTATTGATAGCAAGGCAGCGAGCTGTCGTTAAAACATTTTTTGTATGTGATATAGGTACCGAAGTATCGCAATTGAAAAGACAAGCTTTAAACTTACATACGAGAGGAGGAGATATATGGATTAGTCTTGTGGGCTGAGACATAAGCTAATGCGATTAAAACTGAATATATCGTCTTATGTCCACCCTTGAGTACGTATTTCCCTGCGAATGGCAGGGATCGGTGTCTCTCACCGAATGATTACATGTGGGTGTTGTCATTTATCAGATATAATATTATAGAGTGAGGAGGTCGGAGCCAGTGAATAGGTTCGATATATCGGTAAATTCGGCGTTCAAGATAACGAGGTTCGACTTTAATTTATAAGTTTAAAATTAGTTACTTTTTTAATGTGAAGTTTACACGAAATGCCGCTTTTCTATTGGACGAGAGGCCGGTCACATGATCGCGAAACTGACGTATGAACAACACAAGTTGACGTTTGTATGTTTTTGACGAGGGTGTATTCTTGAATTCCCTGGGACGAATACACACAGACTATTACTGATCATTAGACCCTTTAATCTTGGAATAAGTGTTTTAGCATACATTGTGAAAAGTTGGAGAGATTGAATGAGATTGATACGGTTTAGTGTGGTTGCCCCACATATAAAAGATCCACATTCAGAGGAATGTGTTAGTTGAGCCTCGAGGAGCATCATTCAGGGGGAACATCTTGCTGACGTGGAAGCTGGGCAAACATCGGATGACATGTCCTTCATTGAGCAACAGTCTGCGTTGTACTGACCTGCATTGCCATGGTACAGGTCTGCTAATTAGCAGATGGCGAAGTTCGTCATTGTTTGCGGGTAACGTGAAACACTTGGAGGAATGAAGATTATTCGTATTCTATCATGGCACACGTTCTTATAATAAATGAAATGACTCCGGTTGTCCAGCTGTGACAGGTCTGGCAGTTATTGACTCACTGATACACTACGATTGACCTACATAGGACTTTCAAGATGCTGGCGACATTTACACAGTAGATTTGCATGTCCTAAAGTGAGCCACCTATTAATAAATATTTAAGTGTTATGTTTGAATATTGATGGTATTTCGACGGGAAGTATTAACATCTTGTCATGTTAGTGTTTGGAAGAATTTAGGCGTGTGAATATTTGACGTGTGGTCCACGCTTATAGTGATGTGAAAAGAAATGCCAATGCTGATTGTAATTTCAGCACTGTAAACCCTTACACTGGTGTATGCGAAGTTTTGTCATAATTACTCAGTGTGGCAGTTCCCCATGACCAGTACTTTATTCTTATCGCAGTAATCTACAGTACAGTAATGTGTAAGTGGGTTATTTTCTCCCAAGTGCATCAAATGATCAAAGGGAGAGCACTTAGGCTTCTACTGCTGGCTGCAATAAACTTCTTAACCACAAATGCACCAAAGATTAAAATCCTTTCACTGTTTTTTTTTAATTTGCTTGCAAGTGTGGTCTTTTGTGAGCATTTCCCAAGAACACTCGTTACTAATCCATTTGCAAGGGGCTTCCAATCTTTGATTATTCATAGATCGGTATTACAACTATAGAAATTAGAACTAAATATTTATTCTGCAAGATATATTATACTTCTCTGTATGGGGGACATTGTTGTTTGCTTATCAACGTTCCGCAATGGTGATCACTGGAATATCTGCTCCAGATTCCATTATCTAAAGGTCGTGTATCAGGAATATTACAGCATGCGTCGATAAACAACAAACAAGCAAACAAACAATTCTGTCACTGGCAACACTTGCTGGTGCACGTTTGATAACATTAATACCACTGCATGTTGTGAGACCCGTACCCTCACAGACATTACCTCTAGTAATATCCCGCAAAGCAATCATTGTAGTATGTGAGCTTCAGAAAGCGATCACATTGATACGACTGTTGTACGTCTATGTTAATATAAGATATATTCAAAGCAATGCCTGCGCTTAAGTACCATCATACTTGACAGTTGATCGATGATCTTACTACAACCTGTGACTTGTTTCGTCCAGAATCAATTATTGACAGGGTGTTAAATGTACCTGTAATTTTGCTGATGGCGGCATGAAAATCGCATCCACTTATTGAATGTGCTACGGCAACGTTAGATGCCATTCTATGGGATTAATTTATACGATAGAAGGGACGTGAATACGCCTTTCCGTGGGTTTTGACAAACATCTAAAATATAGCAAATGCGTTTAACTTTGTCAGCAGTAGTGTTGCACTCACCTGTTGGTTTGTGTGATTTGTGGACCAGACAGAACAGTACAATGTTGTAATCAGTACACAATCAATCAATTTAGTCGTCTCATTCACTCACTGTAGATTATTGGAGACCTTGCAGGTGTTAAGCTAGGTTATTGCAGTCACACTCTGATGAGTCGCTTAGGCGTGATTTTCTGATTATTGTGAAAGATCCCTTTTGTATTCGTGTCTACGTATGGAAAACGTGGAAATACCAGGCGATATGGAGATCATTTAAAGTTCTAAATTCCTATTTCCAAATTCAAATTACCAATTTATAATCTGACATATCGTTTCACCAAGGCCTAGAATATCAGCACAACACAGCTAGGTCCTCGCCAGGCCATGATTCTTTGGTTTTATGAAAAGTTATGTCTTCATTTTCATGACCCGCCTGACCATAAAAAGGCCCGCCCCTAAATCCTCAGCAATGAAAATCATCGGAATGTTTGAACTCAAATGTGGTGATCTATTAAGTACAAATGTTTTGGGTCTTGACAACTAGTTTGTCAGATTCTCAGGGTACCCTAGACGTTGTCTCATGGCATTAGACCCAACAATTCATGTATACTCCGGTGCCACAAGATATCACACACATGTGGTACTTTCGAGTCAAGGGTTCTTTTATAATTGTTTAACTTTACAAATAGATGAATTAGAACACACTCCCCAGCCATATTTGTATTACTGGTTTTAAAAAGGTGCTTATAATCAGGAAGAATGACGGTCCGGGTGAACACAAATCGAGTCGTTACTTTGTTGTCCCAGATGTGTATGATCTGTACTATTTGTTTGTTTTGTTGGTTTGTTGTTTAACGCCACACTCAGCAATATGCCAGTTATATGGCGGCGGTCTGTAAATAATCGAGTCTGGACAAGGCAATACAGTGATTGACATCATGAGCATCGATCCACTTGATTGGGATAGGATGGCATGAATCAACCAAGTCAGTGAGCCTCACCATCCGATCCCGGTAGTCGCCTCTTCCGACAAGCATAGCCGCTATTTACGGCAAGCATGGATTGCTGAAGACCAATTCTACTCCGAATCTTCCCGGGTGATCTATCCGTTTGTGATAACCCCAACTAAATAGAGATAATGCACTAATTAGACAAATGAGTCTAAATCGAGAGAGGATATGACTTCTCCCTCTACTGATAGTTGGCCTTTAAGTCTTTTTTGGTTAAGTTACGTCTGACAAGTGTGAAGGTCAATCGTCAGAAGAATGCATCCATTAAGATAAGATTCCATTGTTGTGATACCACGACAACAACAGAAAGAATGTAGGTAGCCCCACTGGGGAATACACACTGTAACATCATATTATACGACCGCATATCAGTACCTGGCAGCCGCGTTGAATGACAACGTTGTGTCTGAATATCACACATGATGCTACGATGTGTTTCCTGTGTCAAAACAAATCAATACCAGTACTCCCATGATGAAGTTTTATGCAGTCCGGGCAGTACAGCTAACAGCATTGTGAATCCAGAAATGGACGGTGACTGTTCAATTATCAACTGTTTTCCCATGTCAATACATTATGATGTTCCACAATATGAGCATATACTCATTTAAGCGACGTTTCGGTGTAGATCCTTATACCGTTGTCAAGCAAGACTGAATGAGGGACATAGTACAGAATATATATAATTATTATAGTAGGTGGAGGATTAACAGTAGCGGATAAAAAGTAACAACAAGTATACATGAGTGGGATAACATTGGTAGGTGGTACCTGTACAGGTGTCTATTGTGTTGTTGACTTGCTACTGTGCAAACCATCACACATGTTGGATCGATGCTGCTTTCCCCGACAACACTAACTACTGCTGATGGGAACAAAGATACGTTAACATTACATCGTTCGGTGCATACAAAACCAGCTGTCGGACATTCCCAAATAGCACACCACACCCTAACTGTATAATTTCATTTTGAAAAAAGGGTTATTAGTTCGAAATCATCAAATGGCTAAATTCATGGACTTGGGGACAAGAGTACTCCATGTTGTGAAATGTTTAACAAGAATCATGAATCGTATATAATTTATGACAAGTAACTTTTTTTACAGTGGGGAACCGATTTGAGAAGCTGGATATCTGAAACAATAACTACTGATAACTTAAGAAACATCTCGTGTGGGCATCCCTATGGCAAATGCTACAGTAGTATCCCTTGGGCTATAACATCACCCACCTCCCACCCCCACCCGTCCCAGTTTTCAGATATGCATACCAACCAATAAAGCAAAGATTTTAAAAGACCCGTGTCAGCCGAAGCAACTCCCTTCGCTGGAATTTTGGTTTGAGGCAAAATTGCGTTCTGTGAGCGCTACAAACAATATAGTTTTGTTCTTTGACAAGAGAATCCAAACATTATATTTCAGAACTTCAGAACTTCAGAACTTGTGCGTTTGTAAAATCTCAGGACAAATGACTTTTTCGGAGCATTTACGGTAAGATTAATTATGTTTCGGTTAGTTTCTTAAGCCTGTCATTATCCTCATTGATCCATTGGTTCGAATCCCAATCTCGCCCTGATTATTGTCATTCGTTTTCATCGTTTTAGAGTTTCCTTCACACATGAAGATGACATTATATACAATCAGTCAACCACCGTTGTGTCGAACTTTGATGCTTCTCACTTACGGTTGTCTCGAAGTAAAAGCTTGGACCCTGCATATGCCTTCTTAATTCATCACTTTCGGTTGTGTCGAAGCTCGGATACCCGACCCTTGAACTTCGACACAACTGTGTTTGACTGTACTGTTCAACACGGCATGAAACCCAACCTGACGTCCATAAAATCCTATTCTGTGCTCCTGATGTCACAAATACGTTTGATGTATGCTATTCTATCATCAAAGTAGGTGCAACTAGTGCATTTGTAGACTAAGTGACGTGTATACATGTGCATAAAGTCGTGACTGATACAGTATTGGACACATTTGTCATTGTACGACCGTATTATATAGTCGTTCTAGGGGCTCCTTAACGTGTGTGAGCATATAAAAGAATCGATTACATGGCAAAGACATTTGTAAGGTACATAAATTAAATACATGAAGTGAAGCCGTTCGAGCTTATGAACCTACAAGAGCATACTACCAACGTATAGTCGTCAATAAAGATGTTGACCCGCCTACTCAAGTAATCGTCTTCGTCATACACAACTTCGGTGACGTGTAGCTTTGTCTGTGTACTATTGGTGTTCTAAAAGTTGTCAGTCAATATATTTCGGTACTTTAAGGTCTAAGCATTTATGTACAAACGTTATGGTACAGAAATTACAGTTAACTTTATATTATATTTCTTTACATATAAGCGTAGTACAAATATTTCCTAGGTTTTTAATGATGTTAGAGTGTGGCGATGATATCAAAATGTTAAATGTGTGGATGTTAGGATGAAGATAAAACTTCAGTTAAAGAGAATGGAATTTAAGTTACAAAGTTTACATTTTCTTAAATTTCTAGGTACAGTAAACAACGTTTATAACGAACACGCATATAACAAACTGACCGATATAACGAACCTATATTTAAATCCCATCCATTTGTTGCATATATGCTTATAACGAACTGCGGTTATTACGAACTAAAATGTGTGGTCCTTTTGAGTTCGATATAACCGTAGTTTACTGTATAATGAAGTGACTCCCACGCTCAATTTCCAGGTAGTGACAACTTAAACGAAAAGCAATTTTGAATTGGCTTTATGTTATGAGTTCTTTGAAAGGCATTTAGAAGTTTGAGTACTAAGTAAGGCTAAGAATTTATGGATGAACAACGTCTTTATTACAGTTAAGAGCGACGTTTTGGTGTAGTTTCTACCACCGTTATCAAGCAAGTCATCACTTGCTTGATAACTGTGTTAGAACCTACACCGAAACGGCGCTCTTAACTGTAATAGAAAAGTTGTTCATCCATAAATTCTTAGCCTTACTTTATGTTATGAGGTTCAAATAGTTTTCACAATTTATAGAAACATTACATATTGCATAATTAAACATTTTTGACATTTAAATCACTGTGCCATATATGTTGGAAATTGTCCTTTAAACGTTGCTGAAATATATAATTTAGAAATACATTTTCTACCATACATTTGACATAACCATAATTATACAAATCCTTACCTACACAGACAATTTCTTACCTTTGTAACCCAAATTACCCGGCCTTGCTCATCATACAAGCACATCATATCATACGATTATTTTGTAAACGACACTAGGGCATTGTCAAAATATTTAACCACTACTTTACATATCTTGTCACAGCATATACATGATTGGGTATCTACCACACTCACCTGACACTGCGCTGTTCGAGGCAGACAGGTTTAGATTAAAAAACCGTTAACATGCCTACCTTATCCAACTTGTCTACATTTTCGAACCCCCAAACTTCCGCACCATACAAGAGTACTGGCATTTTCTTTGCCTCTAAGATTTTGAAGAAGAATTATGATGTTTGTTTGTTTTTTGTTTGTTGTTTAACGCCGCACTATTCCAGCTATGTGACGGTGGTCTGTAAGTAATTGAATCTGGACCAGACAATCCAGTGATCGACATGATGAGCATCAATCTACGCAGTTGGGATACGATGAAATGCATCAACCAAGTCAGCGAGCTTGACCACCCGATCCCGTTAGTCGCCTCTTACGACAAGCAACGATTGCTGAAGGTTCTAACCCGGAATCTGAAACAGAAATCTGGTGAAAACGGTTGCAACGAATGTAAACTTCTCAAAATATGTATCCATACCTTCTTGGCAACTACTTCAACTACATTGCCTTTATTGAACCATTTCACAAAACTACAATTTTAGTCTTAGACATATTGACCGACAATTTATAGGTTTCACAGAAATGTTGAAGAATATTTAACAATTTTAGGAGATTGAAAACAGTATCACAAAAGAGAGTGTAAAGTTATTGAAAAGACGAATGTGCCCCATTGGATAATTGTTTAGTCGCTATGGTAGAATTATCTGCAAAGATGTGTGTATTTTGAAGCTCATTTGCATGTATATTACATCGGTCTTTTTGGCAGACACTACCGTCTATGGTATCAGGAGTGAACGAGTCATATAGCCCCGTATCACCATCATGAGGGAACAAGCCCAAAGAGGTGGTAGTCGAGGACGTTTATCTATTTGGTGAAACCAACGAAGACAATGTGGTGCTGAAACATCAAGGTTCTCAATCAGGGCTATTTTGGGTTTCGTTTCCTGGAACATAGCATCCTGGCGCGCCCAAAGGACCCAACTCTACAAAGCGAATTTGCAAATTTGTATAATACTTTTTAGAAAGAAAACACCAGGAAGGAGGGTTACTATACTTACATTCTGGTCAAAAGAATCGCGTTGTATTTAAGAAACAATTAATCAGTCCCTAATTATAGGTAAAAGAACATTTTGATTCCAAGTGTCTAAAACATTTGAACGAAATCTTGACCTCACTCAAACAAACATCACATGTAACGGATAGATAGACTATTAGTTATCCACCTTAAGATTAGCTTGCAAAAATCCATTGAAAACATTATGCCAAATGTGAAGACATATCTGATTCTCGTTATCTTGAAGAACCAGAAAGGACAAGGGACACCAGGCTAGAATAACTGAAGCTTTATTTATTTTGCATCATATTCATAATATTGATCTTTGGTAGTACACAACTTTATTACACAAATGTAAACATATAAGTCATCTCTTTATTTACTTTTTAATGTGTTCTAGAATACACATTTTGTTTCAAGATAGATATGTAAGCGATGAGTTGACAACATTCGTCAATGGTTGCCCTATAACCGTTTATTTATTGTAAATGTAGGGCTTCAAAGTGATTCTGTGACGCAGTTGTCCCTGATAAAAGTTTCTTGTCTTCGTGTTCTTCCCACTTCTAAGTGCGTTTCCTGCACTGATGTATTGATCATGTCATTGTTAATGTGAACATATTTCTTATTAAAACTGAAAATGTCCTTTGAAAGGGGTGGTAAAATGTCAATGTGTTCCATCACTGGGGTGTATGGTAATGAGATCAGTGTCTTTCAGAAGAATGTATACAGCTGGTCATTGATCATTATCATAAGGTTCATGTTCCGTAGTGGTGGTGACGGGATCAGTAACAGCCTCTGTTGTTGTAGTCTCAGGTTCTACCATGTGGTCGTGGCTCGGTAGAGTGCCTACAACATACAACATATATTAGATTTCAGGTTTCCTCATCTATGTGCATCCCAGACATTCACTGAAGCTTCAAGCGCTTTCCAAACTTAAAACAATGTCAAACTTAACAAAAAAACCGTAGGTTAAAGAAGAGGGACTCAGCACATCATTAATGAGAGAAGACTAATTGGATCAGGAGGTCAAGCTTGTTAATCTTTATTTACACGCTCAATAGACAATACTAGACTATTCCTGACTTCACCGTAAAATGTGCACCTCACTCACCCCATAAAGTATGTTCATTCTCTCAACACCGTGTACAGTAAACTACGTTAATAACGAACACCCTTATAACGAAGTGATGGATGTAACGAACTGTGTTTGGGTCCCCTCCTTTTGCTGCATATATGTTGTGCACATGCTTATAACGAACTACGCCGAAAATGAATTAAAATTAGTGGTCTCTTTGAGTTGGTTATAATCGTAGTTTACTGTACGCATGAGTCACATTCCTTGCTCGAACTGTTACACACAATCCAACATGTTACATATAGTAACCAAGAAATGATGCGGGCATGCGTATTATCAGGTACCGGAGTTGCAACTCACAAGACGACTTAAGGCTGCACATGTTATGTCTTTACATGAAGTTGATTGATCATCTAATCAATTGTATTATATGAATTCAACGACATATACCAACCTGCCCCCAACTGGTAATAGCATGCTGACTGTACGAGAAGTACTATGAGTAAAAGACAACGGCCGTTCATTGTTAGTCCGTTATTTCTGAAATTGGTAAAATGTTTTTTATTATTACATGCATTCTGCATTGTACATTCAAAACACAATCGGTCTCAGCAAGTAACTAAATGATTATATATAGTGAACCGAAGTAGATCCTTCCAACAACAGTTAAAACTACAATACGTTTATTATTCTGTAGGGTAGTATGGATGTTGTTCATCTTTCGGAGGGAACATACATGTAACCTACGAGCTAAGATGAAACATGGGTAATCTGTCTTAGGTTAATTAATCTTCCAGATGTTTGGACGTATCATAATTCACAGAAAATTACATGAAATTTGTAACGCATTTAACGTTGATATGATAATATTAAAATAGTCAAAAAGCAAAATGAGATATATTTTGTAGAGATGAAATGAAATTATGATACATATACAGTGAAACTTTGTTTATTCGAAGTCAACAGAACCATCGAACAAAATGTAGATGTACGTAGTTCAAATCGAATATCAATCAAGTGTTGATACACATTCTGCCTGGAGATTTATGAGTCTTTATAGTTCGAGTTAATGAAATATCTTTGCTCTATTTATGTTTACTTACAGATATAGCGAGTTGGATGATACCCCACCTTGTGGCACTACCAGTCAGGTTAGTGAAATCCGAATATATAGTTACCTATATATTCCCTTAATGACAATTGATTAAAACGAAGGCCATGTAATGTTTACCAACTGACGTCTGAGTTATTCTTTCCTTTGTGCATGTCAGTGGGAGGTTATGGCCCAAATAGCTGTAATGCACACCACAATTGTTATTGGAAGACATAATTTATTGTCGTTTATATTTATTCCGCAGCAACTGTGCATTCAACTTATTGACAGCAAGGCAGCGAGCTGTCGTTAATTTTTGTATGTGATATAGGTACCGAAGTATCGCAATTGAAAAGACAAGCTTTAAACTTACATACGAGAGGAGTTATATGGATTAGTCATGTGGGCTGAGACATAAGCTAATGCGATTAAAACTGAATAGATCGTCTTCTGTCCACCCTTGAGTACGTATTTCCCTTCGATTTGCAGGGATCGGTGTCTCGCACCGAATGATTACATGTGGCTGTTGTCATTTATCATATATAATATTATAGAGTGTGAGGCGGTCGGAGCCAGTGGATAGGTTCGAGATATCGGTACATTCGGCGTTTAAGATAACGAGGTTCGACTTTAATTTTTAAAGTTTATTATTAGTTACTTTTTTAATGTGAAGTTCACACGAAATACCGCTTTTCTATTGGACGAGAGGTCGGTCACATGATCGCGAAACTGACGTATGAACAACACAATTTGACGTTTGTATGTTTTTGACGAGGGTATATTCTTGAAAAGACGAAAACACTGACGGCTTATTTCCATATTCCTGGGAAAACCAATGGGAATTCCCTGGGGCGAATACACACAGACTATTACTGATCATGACCCTTGAATCTTGGACCGGACTCAGTGTTTTAGCATACATTGAGAAAAGTCAGAGAGATTGAATGCATGAATGCGCGATCGTTCACAAATAATATCGCTACAACCCATCCTAGTGAAGGAAACGAAGAAATGCACATCCAAAATATTTTGGTATCGCCTCGATCCGTGTCCAGGCAGACATTTACAGTCTACACCAATCAATGAATTTATCTTAGTATTTAGGTAACACGTCTTTACAACCAGCTTTTAATGATCGGCCAAATGATCAATGATGACTAACACTTGTAATCGCAAAAACGCGGGAAATCGTTCCCGTCACGTTTATAGTGTCGGCCATTTTGACGTCTTGATGTAAATGACTTCAAGTTGTATTAAAACGCGCTGTAGCCGCAAGCTCCGACGTTCATACACTTTGATCCTCACTCAATGAAGGTTCATACTCACATTTAATAATGCATACAAATGATACCGTTTAGTGTGGTTGCACCACATGTAAAACATCCACATTCAGATGAATGTGTTAGTTTAGACTCGAGGAGCATCATTCAGGGGGAACATCTTGCTGACGTGGAAGCTGGGCAAACATCGGATGACATGTCCTTCACTGAATAACAGTCTGCGCTGTACTGACCTGCATTGCCATGGTACAGGTCTGCTAATTAGCAGATGGCGAAGCTCTTCATTGTTTGCGGGTAACGTGAAACACTTGGAGGAATGAAGATTATTCGTATTCTATCATGGCACACGTTCTTATAATAAATGAAATTACTCCGGTTGTGCAGCTGTGACAGGTCTGGCAGTTATTGACTCACTGATACACTACGATTGACCTACATAGGACTTTCAAGATCTGGCTATGCTGGCGATATTTACACAGTAGATTTGCATGTCCTAAAAAGAGCCACCTATCAATATATACTTAACTGTTATGTTTGAATATTGATGGTGTGATGTTGTCATGTTACTGTTTGGAAGAATTTAGGCGTGTGAATATTTGACGTGTGTTCAACGCATATAGTGATGTGAAAAGAAATGCCAATACTGATTGTAATGTCAGCACTGTAAACCCTTACACTGGTGTATGCGAAGTTTTGTTATAATTACTCAGTGTGACAGTTCTCCATGACCAGTACTTTATTCTTATCGCAGTAATCTACAGTACAGTAACGTGTAAGTGGGTTATTTTCTCCCAAGTGCATCAAATGATCAAAGGGAGAGCACTTAGGCTTCCACTGCTGTCTGCAATAAACTTCTTAACCACAAATGCACCAAAGATTAAAGTCCTTTCACTGTTTTTTTTGGAATTTGCTTGCAAGTTTTTTTGTTTTTTTTAGCATTTCCTAAGAACACTCGTTACTTATCCAAGGGTCTTCCAATCTTTGATTATTTATAGATCGGTATTACAACTATAGAAATTAGAACTAAGTATTTATTCTGCAAGATATATTATCATTTATCTTCTCTGTATGGGGGACATTGTTGTTTGCTTATCAACGTTCCGCAATGGCGATCACTGGAATATCTGCTCCAGACTCCATTATCTAAAGGTCGTGTATCAGGAAAATTACAGCGTGCGTCCATAAACAACAAACAAGCAAACAAACAATTCTGTCATTGGCAACACTTGCTGGTGCAGGTTTGATAACATAACACCACTGCATGTTTTGAGACCCGTACCCTCACAGAGATTACCTCTAGTAATATCCCGCAAAACAATTATTGTAGTATGTGAGCTTCAGAAAGCGATCACATTGATACGACTGTTGTACGTCTATGTTAATATAAGATATATTCAAAGCAATGGCGGCGCTTAAGTACCATCATACTTGACAGTTGATCGATGATCTTACTTCAACCTGTGACTTGTTTCGTCCAGACTCTATTATTGACAGGGTGTTAAATGTACCTGTAATTTTGCTGACGGCGGCATGAAAATCGCATCCACTTATTGAATGTGCTACGGCAAAGTTAGATGCCATTCTATGGGATTATTTTATACGATAGAAGAGACGTGAATACGCCTTTCCGTGTGTTTTGACAAACATCTAAAATACAGTAAATGCGTTTAACTGTGTCAGCAGTAGTGTTGCACTCACCTGTTGGTTTGTGTGGTTATTGTTTTACGTCGCACTCGGCAATATTCCAGCAATACCTCGGCGGCCTGTAATAATCCATTCTGGACCAGACAGAACAGTACAATGTTGTAATCAGTACACAATCAATCAATTTAGTCGTCTCATTCACCCACTGTAGATTATTGGAGACCTTGCAGGTGTTAAGCTAGGTTATTGCAGTCACACTCTGATGAGTCGCTTAGGCGTGATTTTCTGATTATTGTGAAAGATCCCTTTTGTATCCGTGTCTACGTATGGAAAACGTGAAAATACCAGGCGATATGGAGATCATTTAAAGTTCTAAATTCCTATTTCCAAATGCAAATTACCAGTTGTTAAATTTATAATCTGACATATCGTTTCACCAAGGCCTAGAATATCAGCACAACACAGCTAGGTCCTCGCCAGGCCATGATTCTTTGGTTTTATGAAAAGTTATGTCTTCATTTTCATGACCCGTCTGACCATAAAAAGGCCCGCCCCTAAATCCTCAGCAATGAAAATCATCGGAATGTTAGAACTCAAATGTGGTGATCTATTAAGTACAAATGTTTTGGGTCTTGACAATAAGTTTGTCAGATTCTCAGGGTACCCTAGACGTTGTCTCATGGCATTAGACCCAACAATTCATGTATACTCCGGTGCCACAAGATATCACACACATGTGGTACTTTCGAGTCAAGTGTTCTTTTATAATTGTTTAACTTTACAAAAAGATGAATTAGAACACACTCCCCAGCCATATTTGTATTACTGGTTTTAAAAAGGGGCTTATAACAGTAAGAATGACGGTCCGGGTCAACACAAATCGAGTCGTTACTTTGTTGTCCCAGATATGTATGATCTGTACTATTTGTTTTTTTTTGTTGCTTTGTTGATTAACGTCACACTCAGCAATATCCCAGGTATATGGCGGCGGTCTGTAAATAATCGGTAGTCGCCTCTTCCGACAAGCATAGCCGCTATTTACGGCAAGCATGGATTGCTGAAGACAAATTCTACTCCGAATCTTCCCGGGTGATCTATCCGTTTGTGATAACCCTAACTAAATAGAGACAATGCACTAATTAGACAAATGAGTCTAAATCGAGACAGGATATGACTTCTCCCTCTACTGATAGTAAGCCTTTAAGTCTTTTTAGTTAAGTTACGTCTGACAAGTGTGAAGGTCAATCGTCACAAGAATGCATCCATTGAGATAAGATTCCATTGTTGTGATACCACGACAACAACAGAAAGAATGTAGGTAGCCCCACTGGGGAATACACACTGTAACATATTATACGACCGCATCAGTACCTGGCAGCCGCGTTGAATGACAACGTTGTATCTGAATATCACACATGTTGCTACGATGTGTTACCTGTGTCAAAACAAATCAATACCAGTACGTCTTATGATGAAGTTTTATGCAGAAGTCCGTGCAGTACAGCTAACAACATTGTGAATCCAGAAATGGACCGTGACTGTTCAATTATCAACTGTTTTCCCATGTCAATACATTATGATGTTCTACAATATGAGCATATACTCATTTAGTGTGAATGTATTTACAAGATAGACACAATTGTTATGGATAACAACTTCTTTAATACTGTGAAAAGCGACGTTTCGGTATAGATCCTTATACCGTTGTCAAGCAAGACAGAATGAGGGACATAGTACAGAATATATATAGTAGGTGGAGGATTAACAGTAGCGGATTAACAGTAACAACAAGTATACATGAGTGGGATAACATTGGTAGGTGGTACCTGTACAGGTGTCTATTGTGTTGTTGACTTGCTACTGTGCAAACCATCACACATGACCATCACCCGACCCTTGAACTTCGACACAACTGTGTTTGACTGTACTGTTCAACACGGCATAAAACCCAACCTGACGTCCATAAAATCCTATTCTGTGTTCCTGATGTCACAAATACGTTTGATGTATGCTATTCTATCATCAAAGTAGGTGCAACTAGTACATTTGTAGACTAAGTGACGTGTATACATGTGCATAAAGTCGTGACTGATACAGTATTGGACACATTTGTCATTGTAAGACCGTATTATATAGTCGTTCTAGGGGCTCCTTAACGTGTGTGAGCATATAAAAGAATCGATTACATGGCAAAGACATTTGTAAGGTACATAAATTAAATACATGAAGTGAAGCCGTTCGAGCTTATGAACCTACAAGAGCATACTACCAACGTATAGTCGTCAATAAAGATGTTGACCCGCCTACTCAAGTAATCGTCTTCGTCATACACAACTTCGGTGACGTGTAGCTTTGTCTGTGTACTATTGGTGTTCTAAAAGTTGTCAGTCAATATATTTCGGTACTTTAAGGTCTTAGGCCTTTATGTACAAACGTTATGGTACAGAAATAACAGTTAACTTTATATTATATTTCTTTACATATAAGCGTAGTACAAATATTTCCTAGGTTTTTAATGATGTTAGAGTTTGGCGATGATATCAAAATGTTAAATGTGTGGATGTTAGGATTAAGATAAAACTTCAGTTAAAGAGAATGGAATTTAAGTTACAAAGTTTACATTTTCTTAAATTTCTAGGTACAGTAAACAACGTTTATAACGAACACGCATATAACAAACTGACCGATATAACGAACCTATATTTAAATCCCATCCATTTGTTGCATATATGCTTATAACGAACTGCGGTTATTACGAACTAAAATGTGTGGTCCTTTTGAGTTCGATATAACCGTAGTTTACTGTATAATGAAGTGACTCCCACGCTCAATTTCCAGGTAGTGACAACTTAAACGAAAAGTAATTTTGAATTGGCTTTATGTTATGAGTTCTTTGAAAGGCATTTAGAAGTTTGAGTACTACGTAAGGATAAGAATTTATGGATGAACAACGTCTTTATTACAGTTAAGAGCGACGTTTTAGTGTAGGTTCTACCACCGTTATCAAGCAAGTCATCACTTGCTTGATAACTGTGTTAGAACCTACACCGAAACGGCGCTCTTGACTGTAATAAAAAAGTTGTTCATCCATAGATTCTTAGCCTTACTTTATGTTATGAGGTTCAAATAGTTTTCACAATTTATAGAAACATTACATATTGCATAATTAAACATTTTTGACATTTAAATCACTGTGCCATATATGTTGGAAATTGTCCTTTAAACGTTGCTGAAATATATAATTTAGAAATACATTTTCTACCATACATTTGACATAAACATAATTATACAAATCCTAACCTACACAGACAATTTCTTACCTTTGTAACCCAAATTACCCGGCCTTGCTCATCATGCAAGCACATCATATCATACGATTATTTTGTAAACGACACTAGGGCATTGTCAAAATATTTAACCACTACTTTACATATCTTGTCACAGCATATACATGAATGGGGTATCTACCACACTCACCTGACACTGCGCTGTTCGAGGCAGACAGGTTTAGATTAAAAAACCGTTAACATGCCTACCTTATCCAACTTGTCTACCTTTTCGAACCCCCAAACTTCCGCACCATACAAGAGTACTGGCATTTTCTTTGCCTCTAAGATTTTGAAGAAGAATTATGATGTTTGTTTGTTTTTTGTTTGTTGTTTAACGCCGCACTATTCCAGCTATGTGACGGTGGTCTGTAAGTAATTGAATCTGGACCAGACAATCCAGTGATCGACATGATGAGCATCAATCTACGCAGTTGGGATACGATGAAATGCATCAACCAAGTCAGCGAGCTTGACCACCCGATCCCGTTAGTCGCCTCTTACGACAAGCAACGATTGCTGAAGGTTCTAACCCGGAATCTGAAACAGAAATCTGGTGAAAACGGTTGCAACGAATGTAAACTTCTCAAAATATGTATCCATACCTTCTTGGCAACTACTTCAACTACATTGCCTTTATTGAACCATTTCACAAAACTACAATTTTAGTCTTAGACATATTGACCGACAATTTATAGGTTTCACAGAAATGTTGAAGAATATTTAACAATTTTAGGAGATTGAAAACAGTATCACAAAAGAGAGTGTAAAGTTATTGAAAAGACGAATGTGCCCCATTGGATAATTGTTTAGTCGCTATGGTAGAATTATCTGCAAAGATGTGTGTATTTTGAAGCTCATTTGCATGTATATTACATCGGTCTTTTTGGCAGACACTACCGTCTATGGTATCAGGAGTGAACGAGTCATATAGCCCCGTATCACCATCATGAGGGAACAAGCCCAAAGAGGTGGTAGTCGAGGACGTTTATCTATTTGGTGAAACCAACGAAGACAATGTGGTGCTGAAACATCAAGGTTCTCAATCAGGGCTATTTTGGGTTTCGTTTCCTGGAACATAGCATCCTGGCGCGCCCAAAGGACCCAACTCTACAAAGCGAATTTGCAAATTTGTATAATACTTTTTAGAAAGAAAACACCAGGAAGGAGGGTTACTATACTTACATTCTGGTCAAAAGAATCGCGTTGTATTTAAGAAACAATTAATCAGTCCCTAATTATAGGTAAAAGAACATTTTGATTCCAAGTGTCTAAAACATTTGAACGAAACCTTGACCTCACTCAAACAAACATCACATGTAACGGATAGATAGACTATTAGTTATCCACCTTAAGATTAGCTTGCAAAAATCCATTGAAAACATTATGCCAAATGTGAAGACATATCTGATTCTCGTTATCTTGAAGAACCAGAAAGGACAAGGGACACCAGGCTAGAATAACTGAAGCTTTATTTATTTTGCATCATATTCATAATATTGATCTTTGGTAGTACACAACTTTATTACACAAATGTAAACATATAAGTCATCTCTTTATTTACTTTTTAATGTGTTCTAGAATACACATTTTGTTTCAAGATAGATATGTAAGCGATGAGTTGACAACATTCGTCAATGGTTGCCCTATAACCGTTTATTTATTGTAAATGTAGTGCTTCAAAGTGATTCTGTGACGCAGTTGTCCCTGATAAAAGTTTCTTGTCTTCGTGTTCTTCCCACTTATAAGTGCGTTTCCTGCACTGATGTATTGATCATGTCATTGTTAATGTGAACATATTTCTTATTAAAACTGAAAATGTCCTTTGAAAGGGGTGGTAAAATGTCAATGTGTTCCATCACTGGGGTGTATGGTAATGAGATCAGTGTCTTTCAGAAGAATGTATACAGCTGGTCATTGATCATTATCATAAGGTTCATGTTCCGTAGTGGTGGTGACGGGATCAGTAACAGCCTCTGTTGTGGTAGTCTCAGGTTCTACCATGTGGTCGTGGCTCGGTAGAGTGCCTACAACATACAACATATATTAGATTTCAGGTTTCCTCGTCTATGTGCATCCCAGACATTCACTGAAGCTTCAAGCGCTTTCCAAACTTAAAACAATGTCAAACTTAACAAAAAACCGTAGGTTAAAGAAGAGGGACTCAGCACATCATTAATGAGAGAAGACTAATTGGATCAGGGGGTCAAGCTTGTTAATCTTTATTTACACGCTCAATAGACAATACTAGACTATTCCTGACTTCACCGTAAAATGTGCACCTCACTCACTCCATAAAGTATGTTCATTCTCTCAACACCGTGTACAGTAAACTACGTTAATAACGAACACCCTTATAACGAAGTGACGGATGTAACGAACTGTGTTTGGGTCCCCTCCTTTTGCTTCATATATGTTGTGCACATGCTTATAACGAACTACGTCGAAAATGAATTAAAATTAGTGGTCTCTTTGAGTTGGTTATAATCGTAGTTTACTGTACGCATGAGTCACATTCCTTGCTCGAACTGTTACACACAATCCAACATGTTACATATAGTAACCAAGAAATGATGCGGGCATGCGTATTATCAGGTACCGGAGTTGCAACTCACAAGACGACTTAAGGCTGCACATGTTATGTCTTTACATTAAGTTTGATTGATCATCTAATGAATTGTATTATATGAATTCAACGACATATACCAACCTGCCCCCAACTGGTAATAGCATGCTGACTGTACGAGAAGTACTATGAGTAAAAGACAACGGCCGTTCATTGTTAGTCCGTTATTTCTGAAATTGGTAAAATGTTTTTTATTATTACATGCATTCTGCATTGTACATTCAAAACACAATCAGTGTCAGCAAGTAACTAAATGATTATATATAGTGAACCGAAGTAGATCCTTCCAACAACAGTTAAAACTACAATACGTTTATTATTCTGTAGGGTAGTATGGATGTTGTTCATCTTTCGGAGGGAACATACATGTAACCTACGAGCTAAGATGAAACATGGGTAATCTGTCTTAGGTTAATTAATCTTCCAGATGTTTGGACGTATCATAATTCACAGAAAATTACATGAAATTTGTAACGCATTTAACGTTGATATGATAATATTAAAATAGTCAAAAAGCAAAATGAGATATATTTTGTAGAGATGAAATGAAATTATAATCAATATACAGTGAAACTTTGTTTATTCGAAGTCAACAGAACCATCGAACAAAATGTAGATGTACGTAGTTCAAATCGAATATCAATCAAGTGTTGATACACATTCTGCCTGGAGATTTATGAGTCTTTATAGTTCGAGTTAATGAGATATCTTTGCTCTATTTATGTTTACTTACAGATATAGCGAGTTGGATGATGCCCCACCTTGTGGCACTACCAGTCAGGTTAGTGACATCCGAATATATAGTTACCTATATATTCCCTTAATGACAATTGATTAAAACGAAGGCCATGTAATGTTTACCAACTGACGTCTGAGTTATTCTTTCCTTTGTGCATGTCAGTGGGAGGTTATGGCCCAAATAGCTGTTATGCACACCACAATTGTTATTGGAAGACATAATTTATTGTCGTTTATATTTAGTCCGCAGCAACTGTGCATTCAACTTATTGACAGCAAGGCAGCGAGCTGTCGTTAATTTTTGTATGTGATATAGGTACCGAAGTATCGCAATTGAAAAGACAAGCTTTAAACTTACATACGAGAGGAGGAGTTATATGGATTAGTCATGTGGGCTGAGACATAAGCTAATGCAATTAAAACTGAATAGATCGTCTTCTGTCCACCCTTGAGTACGTATTTCCCTTCGATTGGCAGGGATCGGTGTCTCGCACCGAATGATTACATGTGGCTGTTGTCATTTATCATATATAATATTATAGAGTGATCGAGGCGGTCGGAGCCAGTGGATAGGTTCGAGATATCGGTACATTCGGCGTTTAAGATAACGAGGTTCGACTTTAATTTTTAAAGTTTATTATTAGTTACTTTTTTAATGTGAAGTTCACACGAAATACCGCTTTTCTATTGGACGAGAGGTCGGTCACATGATCGCGAAACTGACGTATGAACAACACAATTTGCCGTTTGTATGTTTTTCACGAGGGTATATTCTTGAAAAGACGAAAACACTGACGGCTTATTTCCATATTCCTGGGAAAACCAATGGGAATTCCCTGGGGCGAATACACACAGACTATTACTGATCATGACTCTTGAATCTTGGACTCAGTGTTTTAGCATACATTGAGAAAAGTCAGAGAGATTGAATGCATGAATGCGCGATCGTTCACAAATAATATCGCTACAACCCATCCTAGTGAAGGAAACGAAGAAATGCACATCCAAAATATTTTGGTATCGCCTCGATCCGTGTCCAGGCAGACATTTACAGTCTACACCAATCAATGAATTTATCTTAGTATTTAGGTAACACGTCTTTACAACCAGCTTTTAATGATCGGCCAAATGATCAATGATGACTAACACTTGTAATCGCAAAAACGCGGGAAATCGTTCCCGTCACGTTTATAGTGTCGGCCATTTTGACGTCTTGATGTAAATGACTTCAAGTTGTATTAAAACGCGCTGTAGCCGCAAGCTCCGACGTTCATACACTTTGATCCTCACTCAATGAAGGTTCATACTCACATTTAATAATGCATACAAATGATACCGTTTAGTGTGGTTGCTCCACATGTAAAACATCCACATTCAGATGAATGTGTTAGTTGAGACTCGAGGAGCATCATTCAGGGGGAACATCTTGCTGACGTGGAAGCTGGGCAAACATCGGATGACATGTCCTTCACTGAATAACAGTCTGCGCTGTACTGACCTGCATTGCCATGGTACAGGTCTGGTAATTAGCAGATGGCGAAGCTCTTCATTGTTTGCGGGTAACGTGAAACACTTGGAGGAATGAGGATTATTCGTATTCTATCATGGCACACGTTCTTATAATAAATGAAATGACTCCGGTTGTGCAGCTGTGACAGGTCTGGCAGTTATTGACTCACTGATACACTACGATTGACCTACATAGGACTTTCAAGATCTGGCTATGCTGGCGACATTTACACAGTAGATTTGCATGTCCTAAAAAGAGCCACCTATCAATATATACTTAACTGTTATGTTTGAATATTGATGGTGTGATGTTGTCATGTTACTGTTTGGAAGAATTTAGGCGTGTGAATATTTGACGTGTGTTCCACGCATATAGTGATGTGAAAAGAAATGCCAATACTGATTGTAATGTCAGCACTGTAAACCCTTACACTGGTGTATGCGAAGTTTTGTTATAATTACTCAGTGTGACAGTTCTCCATGACCAGTACTTTATTCTTATCGCAGTAATCTACAGTACAGTAACGTGTAAGTGGGTTATTTTCTCCCAAGTGCATCAAATGATCAAAGGGAGAGCACTTAGGCTTCTACTGCTGTCTGCAATAAACTTCTTAACCACAAATGCACCAAAGATTAAAGTCCTTTCACTGTTTTTTTTGGAATTTGCTTGCAATTTTTTTTTTTTTTTTTAGCATTTCCCAAGAACACTCGTCATTATCCAAGGGTCTTCCAATCTTTGATTATTTATAGATCGGTATTACAACTATAGAAATTAGAACTAAATATTTATTCTGCAAGATATATTATCATTTATCTTCTCTGTATGGGGGACATTGTTGTTTGCTTATCAACGTTCCGCAATGGCGATCACTGGAATATCTGCTCCAGACTCCATTATGTAAAGGTCGTGTATCAGGAATATTACAGCGTGCGTCCATAAACAACAAACAAGCAAACAAACAATTCTGTCATTGGCAACACTTGCTGGTGCAGGTTTGATAACATAACACCACTGCATGTTTTGAGACCCGTACCCTCACAGAGATTACCTCTAGTAATATCCCGCAAAACAATTATTGTAGTATGTGAGCTTCAGAAAGCGATCACATTGATACGACTGTTGTACGTCTATGTTAATATAAGATATATTCAAAGCAATTGCGGCGCTTAAGTACCATCATACTTGACAGTTGATCGATGATCTTACTTCAACCTGTGACTTGTTTCGTCCAGACTCTATTATTGACAGGGTGTTAAATGTACCTGTAATTTTGCTGACGGCGGCATGAAAATCGCATCCACTTATTGAATGTGCTACGGCAAAGTTAGATGCCATTCTATGGGATTATTTTATACGATAGAAGAGACGTGAATACGCCTTTCCGTGGGTTTTGACAAACATCTAAAATACAGCAAATGCGTTTAACTGTGTCAGCAGTAGTGTTGCACTCACCTGTTGGTTTGTGTGATTATTGTTTTACGTCGCACTCGGCAATATTCCAGCAATACCTCGGCGGCCTGTAATAATCCATTCTGGACCAGACAGAACAGTACAATGTTGTAATCAGTACACAATCAATCAATTTAGTCGTCTCATTCACCCACTGTAGATTATTGGAGACCTTGCAGGTGTTAAGCTAGGTTATTGCAGTCACACTCTGATGAGTCGCTTAGGCGTGATTTTCTGATTATTGTGAAAGATCCCTTTTGTATCCCTGTCTACGTATGGAAAACGTGGAAATACCAGGCGATATGGAGATCATTTAAAGTTCTAAATTCCTATTTCCAAATGCAAATTACCAGTTGTTAAATTTATAATCTGACATATCGTTTCACCAAGGCCTAGAATATCAGCACAACACAACTGTCCTCGCCAGGCCATGATTCTTTGGTTTTATGAAAAGTTATGTCTTCATTTTCATGACCCGTCTGACCATAAAAAGGCCCGCCCCTAAATCCTCAGCAATGAAAATCATCGGAATGTTTGAACTCAAATGTGGTGATCTATTAAGTACAAATGTTTTGGGTCTTGACAATTGGTTTGTCAGATTCGCAGGGTACCCTAGACGTTGTCTCATGGCATTAGACCCAACAATTCATGTATACTCCGGTGCCACAAGATATCACATGCACGTGGTACTTTCGAATCAAGGGTTCTTTTATAATTGTTTAACTTTACAAAAAGATGAATTAGAACACACTCCCCAGCCATATTTGTATTACTGGTTTTAAAAAGGGGCTTATAATCAGGAAGAATGACGGTCCGGGTGAACACAAATCGAGTCGTTACTTTGTTGTCCCAGATGTGTATGATCTGTACTATTTGTTTGTTTTGTTGGTTTGTTGTTTAACGCCACACTCAGCAATATGCCAGTTATATGGCGGCGGTCTGTAAATAATCGAGTCTGGACAAGACAATACAGTGATTGACATCGATCCACTTGATTGGGATAGGATGGCATGAATCAACCAAGTCAGTGAGTCTGACAATCCGATCCCGTTAGTCGTCTCTTTTGACAAGCATAGCCGCTTTTTACGGCAAGTATTGGTTGCTGAAGACCAATTCTACTCCGAATCTTCCCGGGTGATCTATCCGTTTGTGATAACCCTAACTAAATAGGGACAATGCACTAATTAGACAAATGAGTCTAAATCGTGAGAGGATATGACTTCTCCCTCTACTGATAGTTGGCCTTTAAGTCTTTTTTGGTTAAGTAACGTCTGACAAGTGTGAAGGTCAATCGTCACAAGAATGCATCCATTGAGATAAGATTCCATTGTTGTGATACCACGACAACAACAGAAAGAATGTAGCTAGCCCCACTCGGGAATACACACTGTAACATCATATTATACGACCGCATCAGTACCTGGCAGCCGCGTTGAATGACAACGTTGTGTCTGAATGTCACACATGTTGCTACGATGTGTTACCTGTGTCAAAACAAATCAATACCAGTACGTCTCATGATGAAGTTTTATGCAGTCCGGGCAGTACAGCTAACAACATTATGAATCCAGAAATGGCGAGAAGTGACTGTTCAATTATCAACTGTTTTCCCATGTCAATACATTATAATGTTCTACAATATGAGCATATACTCATTTAGTGTCAATGTACTTTCCATTGAGGCAGAATGACCTACAAATGAAATGCCTGTGAATGAATTGATGATCCCATGTGCCCGAACGTACTGACAAAACTTTAAAACCATAAATTAACAGATATTAATTTACAAATTTCTGATTGTTTTATTAGAGATAGTCTGTAACCATCACTTGTTTTGTTACATTTATCTTACAGCGCCTGCGCACATATATGACCAGGCTTGTGTTATTGCTGTGATAGTACACAGCTCAGATTCGCTCACAGATATAAGAAGTCATTATTCATGCTTGTTAAGAACTTTATTGATACTTAACGGAAAGTAAGCAGCATGACACATAAGAAACAATTTTTTCCATCCGCTGTTGACTCAGACACATGTTACCGCTGCGGTAGAAAAAGGTTGTTGTATGGACGATGCTATTGGAATTCCATGTCATACACTTCTTCCGACAGGTCGGGATCCCCCTTATGTGGTTCAGTGGCTGCTGGGAACGCGGTCATCTCGGTGGTGTCATCTGTGACATCATCTTTAAATGAAAATGAATATTAGAGCGCACACTTTTTAAATAAAAAGGTAAATAATTATTAAACAAGACATACAGCTCATCGTGAAGGCACAAGCAGAAGACAATGAATCATATATTTAATGAATAAATATGAAGGGCGTGAGAATAAACTCGAGAACATATGTTTATACATCGATGCCACAAGGTTGCGGATCAGTATTATTGAGATATATATACTTCCATCCTAATACATCAAGGTACGTCTATTCTCAGAATATGGGGCTGGTAAAAAAGTCGCCAATGTTACCGTCTTCTGTTGTGTCCTCGGTATCGTCTTCAGTTGTGTCTTCGGTGTCGCCAATGTTACCGTCTTCTGTAGTGTTTTCGGTAGTGGCCTCAGTAGTGGCCTCGGTATTGTCCTCGGCATTGTCCTCGGTAGTGTTTTCAGTAGTGTCCTCTGTTGTCTCGGTGTAGGCCAAGTGGATTAACAATCCCAAGAAGAGAAGAAGTCTCATTTTCATGATGACGTTTCAATGTTCTTGCTGTAACGCCAAGTTAAGAAAGGATTATTGCTCTAATATAGCGACGGGCATGCACGCATGTGCGTGCGTGAGTGCGTGCGTGCGTGCGTGTGTGTGTTCGTGTGTGCGTGTGTATGTGCGTACGTTTGCATGAATATGTCCTCGGGCCGACAAGTCCCTAGCCAGGCAGGGTAACGAAAAGTACCTATATTTGACGTACATTGGTGTAACGCGGTCGGGGACCCAACAAACCCTCATCCACCACGGAGGTGGATCTAAGGTGCATGTATAATGTTACCACCAATATCGACGTATACACATACATGTTTGGATGTGAAGCAGATATCATCTATTTTTGAAAAAAATATATATATGAAAAATGTATAATTGTTCATGGCAGATCATGAAATGAGGCAAAATTATTACTTGTCATAGAATCAAGTTGATGCAATCATGAGTTGCATGTCTTTCACGGTGACTCGGCTTACTATATGTATGTCCTGGGAAAGTGTTAAATGTTTTTTGCGTCAAATGAAGCATGCTAATTGACCCTCAAGTTTATCTTATTAGCTACTAAAAAATGTTACACTTCATCGGTATTGTTTCAGGCATATAGCGACGAGAACAAATAATGGCTTCAAATCATGTTATCAATCCATCAATGTTATACCAATGTTATCTTTAAAAGCAATCTTATAAGCACGAGGTTTTTAACACCTAAGCTTTCTGCAAGAGTCCACGCAATCGAGTATTTTTTCAAGAAGCCACTCAAGGGTTCATTGTTAGAAAATAAACGGATGAACTATTATTCACTATTCAAGTAAATATTTCATGGTGAACAGTCGTAACCCTTTTGTGTGGAGATTGACTTTCGAATTGCTCAAGCACCAATTTTGACACTGAAGAACTCACGTTGCCAAGTTGTCTCTGGCGATGAGTCAACTTTAATAAAGAATCCCACTAAAGACAATAGCGTGAGCTGCATTTTGTAAGCAGTGTTATCCACCATTTAATACGGTGGCATGGAGCTTCCCCAAGTAGAAAACAAGTCCCCGATTTAGTATGAGCAACAAAGAAGCACATGTCATACCTACCGGGGTAGATGACGTTGTCGTCTCTGGTGTGTCGTTACTGACGGGGCCTCAGTAATCCTGGCCTTTATATGACACAGGTAGACAGACGTGGGAGTAAGGAGCGAGATTACAATGTAGGACATTTTAGAATTTCAGGCATCGTCAATCTTAACGACGGTAACCCTGTGGGGGACACGTTGAACAGAGGTGTAACATGTGCAGGACATGTGAATTATGTATCGATATGGAAACAAAGATACCACATCATGGTTTCAGTGAAGCATACACCCTGTGTTTACAGAATCCTAGTATAATGTCATCTCCGGCTCTTCGAAAAGCCCCCACGTTAACGTTATATTCACTGTCGTAGCATTTGGCTTCGTGGTAGGTCAAAGGTGCTAGAAATTGTCCTTTTGCGAATATCATGGATAGACATGCAGGGATATTCATTTGACATATCTACGAGGATACTATCAAAATATTCGATGAAACTTTTTTCACGATGATGGCTTTATAAATGTTCTTTAAATGTCGATATTGATTACATACTTTATTCAAATATACTGTGACGCTGAAATTTGAATTGGTGTAAACGACTAGGATTTCAATATTGTTTAAATCTACCTATAAGACCACCGTACATGTACATGCATTATAAATGGCCAAACGCTTTGTTGATGATCGACCCGAAAAATGTCGTAATGACTGAGAATGGCCAAGATGATAACGTAGAAATAATTACGTAGCCATGTATACCACATAAACCGTGTACAAGAAACTGTCGTGTATCATGTTCTGCTGGTATTTGTCAAAACTACAGTTCATTAAATATGGATATGAAGCAATGGAATAAATTGAGATCCCAGCACTCCACCGTTATTAACAGAATGTGTTCAACCATCCTCGATCATGCAGTGTATTATATATACATGTATTTTGATAAATACTCTCGACCCATTCACCGCCATAGCAGTTTTTTCTATATTTGTTTCATCTGCTATCCTTAGCGTGATACTATTCGAATGATGAAGATATGGCGGTGAGTCTATGTATCAGAGTAGAATGTAGATACTAGTATCATACAGCAGATAGTCGAGGATAGTTTTACACGACAGCAGGTAGAAGAGAGTAGATTGGGTTTAGTGTCAGTGGATTAAAATAAGCTTCTAACTGAAGAACTTTATTCCAGAGACGAGACTGATCAATCATACGAGTGGAATATGTCAACTATCGACAAACTTTTACGACGTCAGAGCATGAGCTTGAAATTGTAAGAAAGTGACACAAAGTCAATAATGACAGCAACGGATGGATTACGACACAGAGTAATTCGATATCGAATCAATCACATTCACATTTTAATGCTGACACATGGACATATAAATCCACGGATGCCGCGATTGATTTTAATTGAAATAGTTTACAGCGGTCACGTAAAATTACTTTAACAAAGAAATGGTATTCAAGGCTGTACACATTATGTCGATGTTGATACATAAATCATAGGATGTTGAAATTAACATCGCGGTACAGCCACACCATACACTGCGCTCTCTTTTAACGATGCCGGTTAAGAGCCCGTTGGATTACATTAAGATTAAATTGAAGCCGTAACGTGGCAGGGCGAGATGTGAATGTTGCATTGTGTGTGCTTGTTTAGACAGAGGTGGTTGTCTATGAAGGTCACAGCAAAGGTCACATTGTTGGGAAACAATGAGATATGCCCTGACCAATGCAATCTTCTTCATTTGCTTACTTAAAATTACAACGGGTACTATATATAATAGCCCAAGCTGAACGGTATTATTTGCTTCAGGGTTATGAACAATGAAAGGGCCTAAACATCCTTCGTAACGCCTTGGAGCACAATGGTTATTTTTCAACACGCCTGCCTGGATTATTGTTCGTACCCATGTCTGGCAATTCCAACATATACCACTATGAGGTTTCTCATACACTGTTGGTTGCTTTGGCTGTGGAGGTGTATCTAATCTTTATCGTACACAATGTTATAATTATGCACATAGCACCAAGAAACAGTTTTCAAAATCGACTTCCTTTAGAGATATTTAGCCATCTGCAAAATGAATGCATAATATTATAATGAATGTAATAAACTATAATTAGTTTTATAAAATATGTTAGGCTGGAGAATCTGGGAAACAAACAAGATAAAACATATGGTCGAATTTAAGCGTCAGTGTTTGTTTCATGAATTGTATGCATCACGCATATATTCCACATACCCTCAAATAACACCCAAGGTCAACTGAAGAAGTATTAACGAAGACAAAGATATCTTATTGACGCCACGTCTTTATTATTCAATGCGACGTTTCGGGAAAGTTGCTTGAGTAAGGTATTACCATCTTTGGAAGCAACGCTGACTTCGTTATCATTAATGTATATTAGAAATAGAAAAGCTGACAGTTTTTGTCGACATGTCGCTGGTCCGGTTTCACAAGTTGTTTAAGACGTCGCAATAGACTGTGCTGAGAAGTAACAGCTAGAAGTGAAGATCCACTGGTCATTTGAATCCAAAATTGTACCCGATTATGACCCATGGTGTCACAGCATCATACATGCACAAATGTCTGCTGAAGTCTTCGAGGTGCGTCCTATTGGATTTTCTTCTACATTAAACACGATGCGATGAGGTAAGGTTCACATCAGTCTCAAGCACGTCCCTATGGTATAAAGATGATCACCGCAGTCATACTCAGAGGTGAGGTGATATGGGGAGTAACGTCGCGTCCAAGATTATTGCACTTATACAGCGACGTGCATGCACGTGTGTGTATGTGGCTGCTTGTACTATCCCGGACTAATGCCGACTTTTGTAGTGCTAGCCCACTGAGATACCATGCCACACTTTAGCATAAATACCCTACTAAGACACAGTATACTAACTATATCTAGCCCCTCAGTGCCGAATACCAGGCAGGGTAACAACATGTACTATCCTGTTACGTCGTTTGGCATGACGCGGCCGGGGATCAAACCCCGGGCTTTCCACTCTCCGGGCGGACGCTCAACCACTAGACAACGGAGGTGGTCCTGTCTGTAAGATGGGACTGAACCTCTAAATTGTGTTCAGACACATCATGATCAGTTCCAGAGGAAAACGTACTGATCAACAACAAATGTATCCACCGAGCTTTACCTCAATAAACAACTCTTTTTCCAGCTAAAACAAATCGCAGTAGACGTTTTTATTTTTCACGACACCTTAACACATGTGAATGAAAACAGCCTTGGTTATGTGGACTTGAAATACGTGAGTTTACAAACGCGTTGATATCGATCAATAATAATTCATTTGTTCAGATGATGACTTGTGTCCAGTATACTAGAAATGCGTTCACAAAAAGGAGTCAGCATCATTAGAAGGAAATCAGAAACACGAGAAAGCCAGGATTGATTATCGATATGAATGCATATACAGTTGTCTAGTGAAGGATAGGTTTTCAATAGTAAATTGTCAGTGAAACGCTTTTAATTGCCATCTGTTTCCAGGAGGACTTTTCAATCACCAAGTAATTTAAATCATCTTAATACGTCTTAAGATGAAATGTTTTAAGATTAGGTAATGACATGGATGAATGTTCCAAGTTGATAAAACCATGAAAATGTCCTATCGAACATTGATAAAATATCCAAAATACCATTTGACTTAAAAAATATGGATTATGAGGGATTGGATAATGAAACACAGTTATCCTGGCAACAGATTATTAGTCGAGCTGCATAAGACCCAGTGGTTCTGGATGTGGATGAAGGGTCAGACAATGTCATCAGAAGTGTTCGCGACAGCAGCAGGAGTGCTGGACTGCTCGTTCAAACTGCACACCACCTCTGTAGTGGACTCACACATACACTGGAAGTTGAGCACCATGTACCATTTGTCCAGCTCGTAGCAGTTCTGTTCGTCTAGTATCCCACATTGCTCTGAAACAGGGCAAATCACTCACCTGTACAATATACCATGACAATTCTATTCTGCTGGGCAATCATGATCAGAAGTTTCAAATTACAATCATGGCATTATTGAACCAGGACTAAAACATTACTTCATAAGCCCCTTGCTGACCCACTAAACCTCAAAACATGTATTGAAGGTTTGTTGTGACAGAGTGCTAGCACGTTTCCTTATAACACTTTCGTGTTTGGACCTCGTAACATGCAGTCTGTTGGTATGACAATAAAGCCAAAATGGAAGTAAAAAGACAGTTTAATCATTTTTGTAGAGCAGTTTATGTTATTCAACCCAGTCAATTGTTTGATTTCTTTCAGAAAATAACACTTATATTGTGGTGCAAAGTGCATATTTGGTATCAGTCTTGCAGGTAGTTTCCAACTGTAAATGACGAATTGCACGTGAACAAGGATGCGAACACACAGATGAACATTTTTGAAAAGCATACCTTTAGCATTGGTGTCGACGATCCACATGTACTTTTTCCCATTGAATGTGTGGCCCGAGTTCTTGCACACGAATGCCTGGCAACCATACCGTTCCAGTCCCGCCACACAACCATCTTCTCCCATGCAGCCTGATAACGGGAAGAATATACAGGAGGGTCCCAATGGAAATTACATTTTTAGCAACGCTTTGGCAGCAGTCCATGTAGATCAGAGTGTGTCAATTACAATGTTAGAGCAACACCCAAATTAACGCTATTCGTTTAGGGTGATATAAGCTTCAGGTATATGGTGCTTATAAAACGAGAATATCAACCTGTGATATACCGAGTCTTGGAGCACAGGGTTATATATGTGAATGTGTCTGGTTTAACACCGCTTTGGGTAATGATATTAACATAATGTCAGTGAGAATACGTGGGAGGAGAGCCCAAATTGCTGAGGCCTACTTTTACCAATTTGGGAAACCTTAATCGAAGACTCGAACCAACGGTCATAGGTTCCTGACACGCCAAATGGGCGTAACTCTCCAGATTGATTTAGGCCCCCCCCCCCCCATGCATCCAGCTGTACCACAACGGTAAGAAACAGAGGATGTTGTTATACCACAGGGCACAAACTAACATGTGATGGGTTGCTGCACGGTCTCACCTGCGCCTTCCTTCATGCTGACACCGGTGGTGCTACAGAGATAGGTGACACACGGCCCCGTGATGTCCAGACTGAACTCTCCGCCATAGCTCTTCGTCGTGCCATTTATATCGCATCCTTCATCGTTCAAAGAGTACGCAATTTGAGCTGAAACATTACAAATTAATACTGTAACGAATTGTGTCTCGTCCTGTGAGGATTCGGGATAAGAAGTCGAGTACCTGGCTGATCGCCTGTCCCTGTCCCTGTACCCTGGCATCTATTTTTACTTAAGAATTGACTTTTACTTTGTGTGAGTTCATTGGAGAATGAACCTTCATAGAGTGAGGGCCAAACTATATGAACGTCGGAGTGAAAGTCATTTCTTATAAAATTTTTATCACAATTTCTTACCTCAAAGGATGTAGGCCAAGATCTAAACACAATTTTATTTAGTACGTGTGACTTCATGTTTACACTGACAGCCATACAACAACCAGCTATATCGCAGAGTAAAATAGTTCCTCAAAAAGAGAGGTGACATGGGCGTATGGATATGCACAACTTGCTCTTCAGAAACATCTTACGCAGCACATGTGTGCAAATCGTATCCTCATTAGATGAGAAAGGTCTGTAAAGAACTACCTCAGTAAGTCAGTCACAATGACAGCGCGTCGTAATACATTTACATCAAGTACAAGACGTCAAAATGGCCGACACGATAAACGTGACGTGAGAGATTTCCGAAGTTGTTAATGAACCTGGGGCGGTTACATGTGTAAGTCATCATTGATCAACTGGCCGATCATTGAAAGGTGAATAAAGATGCGTCAAACAGACACAAAAGTAAATTCATAGATTGCTGGAGACGGTCAATGTCAGCCTAGGCATGGATCGAGTCGATACTACGATAGTTTAGATGTGCATTTCTTTGTTTGTTCATTAGGATAGGCCGTAGCGAGGATATTCGTGAACAATCATGCAGTCACGCTCTCTGACATTTCTCAATGTATACTGAAACTCTGAGACCAAGAATAAAGGTTCTAAATGATCAGAAAGAACGCTCATGTATGTTTTCTTGCTAGGGAATTCCTAGGGGTTTCTCCAGGAATGTGGAAGTAGTCCGTCAGTGTTTACGTCATTTCAAGAACACGGTCTCGTTAAAAACGTATGAACGACAGTTTGTGTCGTGCATACACTTATGAACGTCAATTGTGCGGTCATGTGATCGACTTCTCGTCCAATGGAAAAAGCCGTATATCGTGTCAACTTCAAATTAAAAACAATATAAAGAATTAACGTCTATCACTCTATTCGTAAGGAATAGGGAAGGGCTCAGTATTTCAGTCCTATAACCACGTTATATACCTGGTTGTAAAATCACCTTATAACAATAACGGACTGCCTCCGTGGTCTAATGGTAGAGCGTCCGCCCGGAGAGCGGAAGTTCCCGGTTCGATCCCCAGCCGCGTCATACCAAAAGACGTTAAAAGATGGTACTTGTTGTTACCCTGTCTGGCGCTCGGCATTAAGGGGCTAAAACAAGGACTGGTCGGCTCGGAGTCAGTATACTGTGTCTGAGTGGGGTATTCATGTTAAACTGCGGCATGGTATCTCAGTGTGCTAGCACTATAAATCGGCATCAGTCCGGACTAGTACAAGCAGCCACACACATACACGTGCATGCACGTCGCTACTCGTAAGTGCAATAATCTTGGACGCGACGTTAAACCCCATTTCACCTTACCTCACCTAATAACAATAACGCCAAATATAAGAAATATGGTATTATTACAGCTGTATAACACCTTATCCGACTTTATCGTTGTAATATTGCCGATGTGATGTACATTAACCACTGGCTAAATGCAAACACTCTTTGGAAATACAGCATACAATTAAAACTTCAAAATCAACTTATTGATACATCTTGCTGACTCAATTTACCATATAAATCAGGTTGGAGTTTCATTGAAATTATTCCTGCTCTGGATATTACAGCTGGTATCATGAGAGCAAGCAATATCACGACACAGTGCATCGCAGGGACGGGGCGTCGAGATGAAGCTGAAACAAACATGATCACGTTATCCGCGGGAATCACAGGAGTCACGAATGTGAGTGGAAACACAAATTCGATACAGTCGAATCCAGTTGGCTCGAACTCGGATATGTCGAATCACTGGTTGTGTCGAACTCGCAGTCCGGTTCTGGCTATGTCTCATTATGTTTATTACTTTTGTAACCCTGGTGTGTACTCAGCGTTGATGTACTGTAAAATTGTATACTATGGTTTCCTTTGACAAACTGTATCCCATCGAGAAACAGGATAACGTCATTCCTACCATATAAATGAGCGCCTTTTGAATATTTCAAGATATCAAAATGTAAATGGTTTTACGCCTCTGTTTGAACTTATTCACTTTGGATTTGGTTGGTTGGTTTGTTGTTTAACGCCGCACTCAGCAATATCCCAGATATATGACGGCGGTCTGTAAATAATCGAGTCTGAACCAGACAATCCAGTGATTAATATCATGAGCATCGATCCACGCAATCTGGATCGATGACATGCATCAACCAAGTCAGCGAGCCTGACCACCCGATCCCGTTAGTCGCCTTTTGCGACAAGCAGAGTCAACTTTTACGGCAAGCATGGGTTGCTGAAGACCTATTCTACCCCGGAATCTTTACGGGTCTATTCACTTTGGAGAAATATTGAGTGCAATGTATGAATCAAGTGGTACAAAGGGATGAGGTGGGATAGAGTAATTTTATCCTAACAATAGAACTAACTGAGTATGTTTTACGCCGCTTTTAGCAATATTCCAGCAATATCACGGCAGCTGGGGACACCAGCTACGCACAGTGTACCCATGTCGGGAATCGAACCTGGGTCTTCGGCGTGACAAGCGACCCCTTTTAACCACTAGGCTACTCAACCGCCCTTTACAAAAGTATATAGAATGAGTATAAATAATTTGTGGTCTTTAGAAAGATGTTTTATAAAATTTAACAAATTAACACCCTTTTATTTTCTAAAAATGATAGATTTAGAACTATCGACCTATTCCCTTGGCCAGGTGCTTAATGTGGAGATATTATCACCGGGTAAAAATGTAAAAAATCGGGATAAATTCAAATGCTATGGAATTGCCTGCCGAAGGACTTTCGAATTCGTATCGAATAGAGTTTTCTGCTGGCCTCTTTTGAACTGGTCAGGTCCCACAGGGAAATAGTCTAAATATTATAGATTTAATTTCTCTCATTCTTTAGCAATTTACCGTACGTAATTATGTTCATAAATTTGCCATGCATTCGTGTTGCTTGTTCTCGTCTCAGTTTGTTCATATAATCAGTTTGTTTTAAGATCGAATGTTGGATTTTGATATTTAATAACTGACATTAACTGAAGCTTCATGTATGTTGTATCTCTCGACGTTTCCTATGTTTCCGTCATAAAATGGCTGGAAACTATTCCAATATACCAATGAGAACATCAAAAAGGACCTTCATCCACTAAGCCTTGTACATCGATGTGATGTCGAGTTACCAGTAAGATTACACAGCTATTTCCATATACAGGGATGATGTTTCTTTAAGCACTAGGGCTGCAAGTAATTTAATTTGGCACTTTACCCTACATGAGGATCGTCACAACTCCAGCAGTGATCTCATACCTGTTCGAATACATAATGCTACTTCATTAAGTGAAATACACTATGTACGTCTTAAACGATTATAATGAAAAATGACATCTACATGATAAAGAGGTGTGTGGTATCGTATCATATATTTGGAAATCCCTGTAGATCCGGGTTCTGTTCGGTATTCTGCAACCCAGGCTTGTCATAAGATGCTCATGTAAATCAAATCCGACAATGCATTGTTTGGACTCGATTTTTTACAGACCGCTTAATATAGCTGGAATATTGCTAAGTGAAACGTTAAACAACAAAACAACAACATATTTCAGGAATATAAAATGTATGAATTGTCGTCGCCAAAGCCTCGCAAAAGACCAACATTATGTCTATCGTGTGACATTTACGACACGGAAAAACATTCGGACGACAATCTCTTTATTCATCTACACAAAGATGCTGCTTAAGTCCAACGTAAAACTCGTTGCTTGTGACAAAGTGACAAGTTGTTATTTTCATTTGCTTACATGTCAGTTTTTTTACAGCGCATCCAACCTTTAGAGTTTACGACATTGTACTTACCCTTCTCCAACCGCATCTTGCCGGTGATCAATTTACTGAGATGACTTCTCGGAGATGTACATGTCCGAAGTCGACTCGTCAGAAGCTCCAACTCCATTGGATCCTGAAGGAAATGGAGTTCATCCTTCATTGTAATACAAACGCTTACAAAGAGAAGAATCATATTATGCAACATCTGTGATCGTGGCATATGCTTGGCTATAGCAAAGTTTCTAATAAAGCAAGCTCGGGTATTGATAGAAGATATAAGGACGTGTATTCACCTCAAGCTTCGTATTAATCGGAGTGCCAGGTCTATTGTAAATATTGTCATAAAAACGCCTGATGATCAAATATGAAGGATAAACCCTATGCGATATCAAACAATATGGGCAATGTATGAAGTATTGACATAACCATATGGTTGAATTCAAAAGGATGGAGTGAGTGTCAAGACGTCGACGCAACCGTTATTGCGTTATCATTCGTCACTGCCTAACTACAGTAAGCCCCGATATGTGTAAATAGTATCTGGAATATATATGACAATGGGGAAATATACGTGAATCAGAACGCAACGAGTTGACAATTCTTTTAACTAGGCCCCTTTGGGCTTAGACGGAACCCAGTCGTAAAAATGACCACGAGAGGGACACGAGTCGCTATTCGGCTTGTCCCGTAATAACGCAAGTTGGTCACGAATGATGGCGTTATGTGGGTCAAATTATTAAGTCTCTTCATCAACTTACAAAACGATCTGATCGGGGTTCCTGTTGCGATCCATTCGAGATCAATGTTACCAGGCACGATTATCGATCCGGATGCCGAATATTGGTTTGAGAATTATTTACAACATGAAAAGACAAGTTGTATCGATGTTCAGGTATCACAATCAAGACATCGCGGAGATGTAAATAAACTCGCAAAGAGAAGGGGCATAACTCGTCTAGGCTTATATGTTCATGTATGCAGTTTGAATTATGATGTCGTCATGTGTGTATGACAAAGAACGTTTTCGTGGTGTTTCGTTACAACTTACAAAACATTTCCCATCTCAACAAATAAAATACTTAATTAAAGCGAACTAAAGACTTAAAGGCTAAACTGAAATTCATAAAAAATAATGGAAAAGTATTTGAGTGAGTGAGTTTAATACCACAGTCAGCAATATCCCTTGTTATTTTATAGCTACAAGACAGCTGGGTAATTGCCATAGATACCTACGACTACACGCAATCACCTTTATCCATAGCATAACCTGAATTAAATAGAACGGTAATATGAAAGAAAAATGCTTACAATGTTTCAGTCATTGGTTATGCGCTTTGAGCATGGACTATGCATGGATATGTGCGCCATACAAATGGACTATTTTGATTATTATCATTAACAGATTAAAATAAAAAATGCAGCAAAAAAGGGTTTGGGTGATCCTGGCACAGTCAGACTGGTTAGGCTCATCATCAGCTCAGGGCCCTTGCCCCCTCTATACGCAGCCCAGACAGCGAATGGGACTTCTCTCAGGAAGCCCTGCCTAGTCAAACCAACCAGAACCCTTCGGAAAATGTGAAGACTCCACAACACTGCAGCGTCCTGATTTACACAGATTGTCAGGAGGGCTGTATTCCTGGTACCAAGCACTGGTACTCTTCCAATGTCAGTCAACAGATTGGGAGGTACCAAACCTAAGGCATCGAGAACAATGGGGAATCGGACAACTTGGTACTTGGGATGCAAGCGTGACATTTCGAAAGCGAGGTCCGCATATTTGCCATGTTTTTCCTCAATCTTGTCAATCACACTAGTGTCAAAAGAGACAGAAAATTCAATAATGTAAATGATTTCATTGGATTTATCAAAAGTTGTTATCAATCTTATTAAATTGAAAACCTGGAGTAATTATCAGGATGGTGACATAACATATTCACGTATTTTACGTTTCAATTGTTTGTTGTTTTTCTCCGCAGTGAATATTCGGGCTACAGACAGACAGAATGTCTTCATTAACGTCTCACTCATGAAACAACGGATAAATGATCAGTACAGTTCGTAAAAGATCTATGTTTACAGGTTTATCATGACCAATCGCACAACAATTTATGAGAAGCAATAACATGCTACTAATGAGAACATATATTATACATCTTAAAAACAAACTTCATATTTATATAAATTAGCTCTTCTTTTGAGAGACATGTCAAAACAGGTGCTGGCGATGTGAAAGGTGAGCTTTGACATGTTTGTAAAAATATGCACATTTTTTGTGTGTTAAAGTCATATGAATAAAATTTGGTGATAATAAAACACACGTTTGTATAAGTTTATCTCTACAATATCCGTGCATATAAGATAGCTACGCGATAAATCGCAAAGAACAATGAAGAACGAAGCTTGGTTTATTTCACGATAAAACATTGTTCTGTCATGACGTCATTTCTGGAGATCCGAACATGCGCTCGCAACTTGATGACGTCGTACATTGGAAGACGTTATTTGTGAGAGGGTAATGCCTATTGAATGTTCTCCATTAATGTAGCTGGGCAACGCAGACAAACGCGATGGCCGAACGATCACATCCAAAAGCGGGAGAGATATGCCAATCAGTATTGAGAGAAAAGGTACAGATAATCGACGTGAGAATTGTGAGGATATGCGGGAATACCCACCTGTGCAGAAAATGGACTTGTCCGACATTTCCGGGGTCGGATTCAATTGAGAGTGTCATCATTATTAAAATACGGGTAGATATTTATAAAGCTTTTACATTAATTTTCACCATCATCTTTAAAGAGGTTTTACATAATACTGATAATCGCCACTCATGGTTTATTCTCCCTCCCCCTTTAAACAACTCCCGCTCGTCTTTTTTTCTTAAATAAAGGACATTACAATAACACATTACAATAACACATTCATACGATACAGTCAAACATGTTCTTTTATCATATGGTGTATTTTCATAGCGGCCCGTTTCTATTCTCAGGGGAGCTTCGCCGCATCTAAATTTGTCGTAAGATCTTAAGTCGGGTAGAGTAATCATAAGTGGGCAGGTCAGATAGAATTCTGTTAAATTGTCTTGTTTAAAAGTCGATACGTTCGTAGTATATTTCTTCCCGCCCCTCCGTGATATGTTATCCTGTCGAGACCTTTACTCCATTAATTGGTGTATTTGTCTGTCATAGTATTGCGGACACAGTTCATGTGCAGTGATTTCACCAGGCAAGGTAGGGTTGGCAAGTGTGTTGGACCAAGCTTCATGAAGCTATCACACCAGAAACCTATGATTGAGGGTTCGAATCTTACAGTTGATTGAGATCCTATTCAGATGCGGTCAGTAGAACTATGTTGTCTGCATAAGCTAAAACGTTTATAGATCCACCGTCCACAACTTCCCCTCGTCCCATGGCACTGATCATCATTATCAGGTCATTTATGAACAAGTTGAACAATAGCGGTGACAACAAACAGCCCTGTTTTACTCCGTGATTGACGTTGAACCATGGTGTGTGAAAGTTGTTGACACGGACTCATAACAAATAACATAACATTGGGCATCATAACAAAGGGACTTTATCGGTAATTCCCCCTTTTGGCGTATGAAGTAGGTTTTGGGAGGTTTTGGTGTAGTTCTCATTTGATGATTGCCGTAAATTGTTTGATGACATTGTGGTAATGGCGAGTTAATTACTCGGTAGTACTTGGTGTAGCATGTTGGTATTAGTTTGTCAAACGATCATGACCTCATTTTGTCGATGTATTAAATAACATATAATCTTAAAACATTAACATTCATGTATTTACGAACAAACAAAATTAGATTTCATTATTGTTTGGAACCTTTGTGTGATAGATGTACCATGAACACACTAGTTTGGTGAGAGATTTACGTTACATACTTGTACGATGACTGTAATTTCATTACATTATCTTACATTGAATATTTAGGAGATAAACATACTGTGTTTTCAATGTAGAGCTAGGTTACCTGGAGATTTAACCCCGCTAAATTGAATTTGGAACCGAACGCGCAAATAAAATGCGAACTCTTTGGTGTTAGCAAATATACTGAGTGAAGCGTCATGGGTTGAGTTCAGTGTTTTGAGTGCGTTATCGATCTGAATTACGGAATCACCGAAAAAAAAATATGGTGCTGTATATCCTCAAGCAGTTTGTTTATAATACTTCAATCGAACATATGACAGGCATTGAAAGCATATAAGCACGGCAACTTGGTAAGCAAACATGTGGGCATCCGTAAAGAAAACAAAGCAAGCTTTGCAAGGCTTTCGCTCTACATCGCACGTCACCATTATGACGTCATGCCGCTCATTGTGACGCAAAAGATATGACGTCACAGTCATATATAGAAAAGCGCCAAAATTCCAAGCTCTCTGTTGTCTCCAAAACGTAAATACATTCCCTTTGTTGATTTCTGTCGTGTTTTACTGCACAAAATGTATTGCCACACACCCTTTGTATATTGTATTAACCGCATCTGTGCATTTTGTAACCTGTAATTGCAGATATAATTATTTAAATACGCCTACCGACAATGACTGAAAATAGAACCATTCTACGAATATTAGCTTCCGCGGTGAAGCGGCCGTCAAACCAGCTGTTTCAATCAGAGGGGGTTTATCGTGATTTAATAGCCTCTGATTGACCAATCAGAATCGAGTAAATTCCAAATTCATGGTAGAATACATAACAAACAGTGTGGAGGTATTTTGTCCTTTCCATAATTTATAATTTCTTATGAATTGCAATTTAGCCTTTAAGTATTTAGTTCTCTGTAAGTATTTAGTTCAGTGTAAGTATTCAGTTCATTGTAAGTATTCAGTTCAGTGTAAGTATTTAGTTCGCTGTAAGTATTAGTTCGCTGTAGGTATATGTTGTCCACTGTAAGCATTCAGTTCGTATTTCACCTGTAGGGTGGGAAAGACTTGGTCAGTCATGACAGAAACACAACGAAAACGGATTGTTGACATTGTCATGGACTTCCAACAACAACAGTTGTGCACACATGCACATTTAAGCATAGACGAGTTATGCCCCTTTTCTTTGCGGGTTTTTCCCATGTTACATAAATATCGAAACAACTTGTCTTTCCGTACTGTGAATAGTTACGTGATTCTAAAGCAATCTTCTTGTACCATACAATATACATTCAAACATCTAGTGGCCAGTTATGCTCTTTCAATTTACAAATTGTACGTATTAATAGTTACATGTACAGTAAACAACGGTCATAACGGACTCATGGGAACAACTAATCTTACGAGCGCAGTTCGTTATCGAAGAAGTTTGTGAGCATATACACAAAATTTAACAGCCAATGTCAGGAACGAAAAAAACCCAGTTCGTTAATTATATCCGTCAGTTCGTTCCAAGCGTGTTCATTATAAAGGTCGTTTACATCAGTTACAGACTTCGTGGCACTGTGCATGTGCTGGACACTTTAATTTATATATGTGTATAACACGGCAACGCTTTACATTAAACTATAATAATATGATGCTTTTCGCCGTCAATGATCATGACGTTGTCATATTTGTCATTCATCGTATCAGATTCATAACCATGTGCATCACATCTGGCCCTACACTACTCAGTCTCAATTCCACAGATATACACATTTTCATCTCGGCTTAACATATATTTCATGTATGAGACAAATTAATTCACCAACCTTTCTTGATATGCCCTTAAGATATCTGTGTTGTTTTTGTATGATAATATTCAATAAAGTTAATGTGAATTTTCAGAATTCAGAATTGTGTTAATTCTTAATTAACAAGGGGAGCCAGATGTCCAGATCGGCGAGCCGTAGAGACGTAGTGGTGTCCCTTCAGTTATATAATTCTATAAACATTCCCAGCAGCCATCGCACGAATGACCGGGTTTCCGGATTTACGGGGTCCGGGCGAACGGAATATATTATCCATGTCATTAACACCACGAGTTCACAAGTTTAATAATAAAGAGACTGCAGGTGTGTTGTAAACGCCGTGTTCTTTTGTCGCTGAGAGATTATTCTTTATTCTAAATTATTCGTACTTCCTATCATCTATATTCGTGCGTATATTCCATATAGTATATACTGTTGAGTTTGCGTACGCTTTTTATGGTAGGGAACAACAAAAACGTCCTCGCAACAAAGTGTCATCAATTACAAATTATGGATATTCTAATATCACCCGAAGAGAATTGTGTCCCAAATTAAACAGCGCCTCTACAGACTGGATGAAGAAAAATGGTTTACAGAATTGTGGAATGACCGGAGAAATCTTAATGGTAACAAACTTCGCACTTACAGGCTGTTTAAGAAGGATTGTCGACCGGAGCCCTATCTACAAACCAATTAATATCACGGCTAAATACGTCTGTAACACTGTCTAGAGTGGTGGATTGGCCAGTGATGGGTGGGCCTAATATCACTGGAGAAAAATGCGTTTGGCGGAGATATTTATACGCATAATAGATAAGCAGAAAATGGTACTTCTTCTCCAGCTGTTATAGGAGAGTGGGTACAGGGTAATGTGTTTATAGCTGCAATGTGTGACATGTTTCATTGTATCTAATCATCTCCTAAAATAAGGAACATGTATTGCTGTTCATGCTATCAACCACTTGTGTGAATGGATGTCACCGGATCGTAAATTCTGTCACGTGACGATCCAGTGACCGCTTCCCTCTCTCTTAACTGCCCGGAGGCGTCACCGTTCGGCAAACTCCGGTGGTCGGCGTAGCCTGGTGTCTTCACAAAGTCATTCAATGTTAGAGAATTGGTAACAGGTAGATTTTATTCTGTAGCCGTTTAATAGCATATTTCGTATCATGTATTGATTTGATATATGTTATCTCATATATGTGTGTGACCTTATTCATGTATGGAAAAGGTTTCAGTAACTTTGATTTTCACGCAGTAGCGCGATTATCTAGTTCTGGTAGATATTTCTCAATGACATGTATTTTTGGTTATTTTAACTACATATACCTCGATAATTGTACATATCTGGTTGTAAACCTTTCGTGGTACCGTTGGATAGCCCTTCAGCGCTTTATTTTATTACTTACATATCATCTTCCGTATGAGTTTGGTAGTTAGTTGGCTATTCGGGTTTTCCCTATGATAGTAAACACACTAAGTTTGTAAAATCCCGTCTCTCCGAGGTCCGCGCACACGTGTATAACTCTCGGGGGAAATCCCGTGTCCTCCCCATCAGGTATTGCAGGACCGTTCGTCGGTCGTCTTGCTATGGCCGGTGGTCATTCGAAACTCAGGATTCGTTCGTAAGTAATTAAGGGGGACTTCCAATCTAGTACTGAGTTACTCTGGTGGTACTGAGCTTCACTTATGAGCTTGGGTTTTGCATACTCCGTTTTACTAGTAATACGTGGATAACCAACTGTCTCGTGATTGTCTGGTTTAGGTCAGGTACCTATTTACGATTTGGAGCCTCGATACTCCTTAGGTCAAGTAAGTTTTTTTGGGGGGAAGTTTAGAGTTTCCTTGCTCAGTCTTAGTGACTTAAGTCTGTAAGACTAGTTTGCCATTCAGGATTTTTGCGTCTATATTATTTTCCAAGTGACTCATTCTCCCTTTTTAACCCAACCGAGTGTTGAGTTGATTAACTCCCAGGTGTTATTTGGTCCAGCTGACGTAATTGGCTGCTATTGCTTCTTGTCAATTATCTAGTCAAAGTGTTGATTTAGCTGTAGTTACCCCCTATGTATTACTGTTATACAGTTGTTTAGCTAATCAGCTGGTAATTTGTTGTTGTTTAGTTAAACCGTGATCGTTGTCAGTGTAAATCGGGTATTTGATCTTCTTTCATTGTAATCTATGATAACTAGCTGATGATAACACACCTGTGAACCTGTTACCACGTTAACATTACTACTATATTCTTGTTTAATGACACCCTGATCTGTGGAGCAAAGCTCGATGACATTGGACATGCCTCCGTAATCTACAAGTTGCTGTAATATAACCTGATGTTTGTTTGTTTGTTTGTTTGTTTCTTTGTTTGTTTGTTGTTTAACGCCGCACTCAGCAATATTCCAGCTGTATTACTGCGGTCTGTAAATAATCGAGTTGGGACCAGACAATCCAGTGATTGACACCATGAGCATCGATCCACGCAATTGGGATCGATGACATGCATCAACCAAGTCAGCGAGCCTGACCACCCGATCCCGTTAATCGTCTCTTACGGCAAGCATAGTCGCCTTTTACGACAAGTATGGGTTGCTGAAGACCTATTCTACCCCGGAATTTTCACGGGTAATATAACTTGAATATGTATGTCTTCGGTATCATATAGCGTGCACTCACTCTCATCCCCGAACATCAAGACATAACTTAACCCCTATTAATGTACTGTTTCGTGAACATTTAACATATTAACAATCAAACCGTCTGCTGTTGAAAGAAACTATAGCTCTCAGCCCTCTTTCTAAATATTAAAGATGAACAAATAAGAACTTAATGTAAGAAAACCGTAGCAATTAAATGCAGATTATTAAGATAAGAGTACGCGATTTACTAGCTTTGAACGATTTGCTTCGTACGTGGACTTTGTCACTAACGCGTGTCTTATTTAGTCGTCGTATTTAACTCAAACCATAATATCCCAATTAAAAGGTATGTTTCAATTGTGTTGTCCACTGGATAACCAGATAAACCTATTGTCTGTTCAGGCCTTTATTGATTTGATTATTTTATGTCTGTGATTCGTCGACGCTCAACCTCTCCTAATGTGACATTTATTCTGAATCCGTTTTTCCTGGACACCCACACAGTGTTGTAGTGAATTCTGTGTGTACGTTTATTCTATCAACCTTTATGTGTAAAGGCATCTTCGTGAACATTATCGTTGTATGCAGATGCCACCATACTTTCGTGTGAAAACCCCCCGAAGACATTATAATTACAAGGGATATTTTCTCATTCATGCATGTTCGAAATTATGCACATGTTTAAGTGTTAAGAAAAGTACAGCTTGAACCAATGTGTACTGAGATAGAATGATGAACGATATGAACGTTTTTAATGTCATAAATTGATTGTGATAGTATCCTTTGTCAGTTTGTCAATATGCAACCTAAGTATTTCGTGCGAATCAATTTAATACACCGGGTTGTTGACGTGTCAACGTACCCCTACTTCGTGAATCGTTTCTCATTGTAACGATCACTGGATCGTTTGATCCGGAATCGGTTATTTACAGAAATATTCACTGGAATATTGCTGAGTGCGGCGTTAAACAATACATACTAACTTTTTTTCAAACTGGAGCGCGGTAGTCACTTTAAATAGAGACCATATACATACATATATGTAGTTCAATGTAAATCACTCACTCTGTTTCACATATTCAACAGAACATATATATTAACTAGCTGTGAGGCGAAATATCAGATTTGTACGTGAAGTCGAATGGGGATCCGGAGGTTAAAGGATCCCTCACTGGTTAGCTTCTTGTTTACTTCAGATGGATTGGCTATGTTATATGAGATATAACCAAAAGCCGGCTGAGATAACGGGCGGTAGCTCCCGCCGAAGGAGCTGTAGGAGCTGTAGGTGCGGTAGGAGCTGTGATTGACTGACTCACGTTTTTCCTTTCCTTTGTTAAAGACATAGACAGACCAACCAGGAAATGCATCGATGTAACATCAATATCACATGTTACAGATGAACCCGTTAAATTCATCACACAATAGAATAATAGTTTGATAATACCAAGTGAGTGATCATGTACACGTTCGTTGTTGTAATGAACATACTTGTCAAATGTTTAGGGGATACTGTCGTCCGGCATCGACGATAACTATGATATCCTTACTTGTCATCGATGTATTGACATCGGACAATGGACGACCATTCGATATTCATACTTGGGCTATAAACAGCTTCAACAGAGATCAGTGACTCAGTCAGCTTGACGTGGCAAGGAAGTTCTAAACTTCCCCAAAATATAAGGTACTTGGCCGATGGAGTGTCGAGACTCAAAAGATCAAAAGAGCAACTTTACTCACAATAGTAACCAGGTTCTTGAACTAAACTAGACAATCGCGGGAAAGTTGGTTATCAACGGATTTCTAGAAACACGGAGTATGACAAACCCCAGCTAAAAGTGTGATATCCAGACTGATGGAACGGGATCGGCAAACGGGTGCGGTTAAGATTAGGGGAGGTAGAAGAAGATATTGAAAGACAACTCCCAAGCGAGGTTCTGTTTACCCTTTACAGTTAGTAGTGAGTAAATGAATGGGTTTAATGCCGCTTTTAACAGTATTCCAGTTATATCACGGCATGTCAGCTTAATGTGGGAGGAAAGCCCGAAGTGATGCAGGTCTAAGACGTTTACCACTTTTGTGAAACCCACGAGCATGGGTATGGTGCTGACAAACCTAGAAACATAATCCGGGCGGAGCGGGATTCGAACCCACAATCATAGTTTTCTGGTGTGCCCAAGAGACGCGACCTAGACGACTGGGCCACCCGTGCCCCCTTACAGTTGGTAGACAACGTGTTTGGAGACGGCCTGGAGTGAGGCACTATCCTGCAGATAGGTACGGTGGAGCCTTCGTTACATTTAACTTGAGTGAGTGGGTGAGTGTGTGAGTGGGTGTTCATGAGGAATGAGTGAGTGAGTGCCTGAGTGAATATATGAATGACCATTCATATATACCACAGTCAACAATATTCCAGTTACGTCAGTAACTAGTCGATTATGGATCAGACAAACAACTGGATGACATCACGTACAACGATGACACACACTCGGCCAATTCAACATAATATAACCACCCAATCTTCATTTCGGCTCTGATCATCAATCACCAGAATCCTGTCACCCTGTGATTGTTGCAATGATGACAATGCGCCCAACGCGCCGAACATTGTTATTCCGGACAACTCATGACTTTGCATTCCGAATGTATAAACATTTTCCTGGGGAGTAATACAACCCATGCTGGCTGCTAGAAACTGGAAGGTGTTGCACTCAGTTTACCATCTCATCCTACCGGGTACCCATTTGCAGTTGGGAGAACAGAGACACATATCGAATAAAGTCACTTACCTTGGGGGACAACTTCACGTGTTTAACGACATCTCAAACCTCCGGTGTTTTTGTATGATGTATTAAACATAATAAATAGTTAATTTCGCCCTTATACTGAATCTATCAACACATCCTTTATGTTAAAATATATTGCCTAGTTGCCTCGACAATTCCATTCAGTATGGCAGTTCACGACACTGACCGATTTTAGGCTTTGTTAGTAAACTGCGATACGCTGCGTAATCTGCGGAACTGATAAGGCCAACAATAGATCCGATCAGAAACGTGAAACTGCAACTATGTGCAGTTAGACGTGTCATCATTGTCCATGAATGCATTGCGGCAAACAGAAAATGACAACGAATAATGTTTCTTTTCCAGTAATAGTCACCTCGTCCACACGGACAATCGTACACACCAACCTCTTCACGAGAGAGAAATACATACATGATGTATATGTCTATTTCTCAATCACTGTCAGCCCTACGCTAATGCATATGAGCTACATTTATGACAAGTATCTTAAAGCTCGCAAACAACAATTACATTAATAACGCCTTTTTACGTTTACGTGTGGTGATTTCAGTGGCACCTAGATGTCCAAATTAGTGAGTCGTGGAGACGTAGTAATATCTCTTTAATTGTTATAATATACAGACGTTTCCGGCAGAAAACGCTTGAGTGACCGGTTTCCGTAATAACTGGGTCCGGACCAATGGTAGAAGACATTAAGGTTCATAAGTAAAGACCACTTCCATGGTCTAGTGGTAGAGCGTCCGCCCGGAGACCCGAAGTCCGGTGTTCGATCCAGGACCGCGTCATACCAAAAGATGTTTAAAAAGCATACTTCTTGTTACCCTGTCTGGCGCTCGGCATTAAGGGGCTAAAACAAGGACAGGTCGGCTCGGAGTCAGTATACTGTGTCTGTGTGGGGTATTCATGTCAAACTGAGGCATGTTATCTCAGTGGGCTAGCACTATAAATTCGGCATTAGTTCGGACAAGTACAAGTAGCAACACACGCACGGCGAATAATGTGTGTTGTAACCGCCATGTTCATTTGTCAATGAGGCTATTCAAACATATAACTTCCAAGTATTCACAGTATTCCTACGTCAGTTCCATATAGATTCAACTGTTGCGTTTTACTCATTGCATGGTCGAGAACAACGAAAACGTTCTCGCAACGAAGTTCGTGTGTGAGCGAGGAAACTATGAAAACAAAACATTCAAGTATTTTAAATAGAAGTGGCGTAAGACAAGGTTGTATGTTAAGTCAAGTTCTTTTTATACATTGTATCTGCATGACATTTAAATCGCTTTGTCAAAATTTTATTTGTGGAAGAAAGTTTGGATGAAATGATATTAAAACGGTTCACTGAGGTTTTTAATTTGTCTATTTAATCACACCACAATCTGGTGATCCGTGTATGAACATACGACGGGGATCAGTAGACCCTTGTATTGACACCCACATCGAACATCTTTTTTCTATGTACCCAATCGCCAATTCAGCACAACATCGATCTCATACATATGCAGGACACTCCGTCCCTACGTGTTTCATTCCGTCATCTACACCCTGCGTCACTTAAGACATTCAACACACACCAGTTGCAAGCTGACAGGCCGTGTTGTAACCTCAATGTTACACACCTGCCTGACGTACTACCTTGCATAGAAACTGTGTCGTTGTGACCTGATAATGGATGTTGATTCACTGGGGCTTATCAGCCAGTATGGCCTGAATAGAGCGTCCTGTTACACATACCCGGCCGATGTCCGGACTCCCGCAAACTAGGTCGTACAGTGATTTCGACATAAAGTACGGTATTCCTCTACCTGTACACAAACGTTGCTATGTGACCTTAAAACAAGGAAATCTAGCGGTCGGGGACGAACGCAGGCAGTAATGGACGTACGTGTTTTCAGTGGAGTGTGTGTTATACTGTTGGGAGCATTATTCCCCTGTTCAGGTGGGTATTGATCTTCATATCGTGTGTAGTAGGTCATCCATGTAATGAACATAGCAGTACCTAAATATAGAACTTTTAAGCATTTATCAAATGGCTTATTGCAGAATATGTTTATAGATAGTTAGAAATTATATTAGAATGACATTGTGTACTAAAATACGTTCAAATGAAATGGTATAAGGATAAATCATATGGTGTAAGGTGTGTATTCACAATATGCTTAGCGCTTAAACAAAATGGCAGACGAATGATTGCTTAATGTTTACACACACTGAGTGACACACCCTGCGTGCGTTCCAGACAACACACCAAAGTGGCAGACAATCTGTTTGCAGTATTTCAGTATCGATACATATGATATTGGAAGATGAGGATATATAACCTTTCAAATAGTTAAATATATTATATGATTCTGCTTATATATTCTCCGTGAAGGATGTGTCGTTGCAAGGTATTACTTCGTATATTTTTCGTATAATTGTCGATAATTTTCGATGTGTCGTTGCAAGGTGTAACTCCGTATATTTACATTCGTAGCAGGCATAACAAAACCATTTACAGCTTCATAATGTTGAGTTTTTACTTTCTTATCAATATCAAGTCAGGAAATATGCATGCGTATGTTTTTAGCAACATTCCCGCAATATCAAAGCGTGTCACACCAGATATGGGCAAATATTTTGAACAATTGTTAACTCTGATTTCTGTATTTTTCAGTTTCAAAGGTTGGATGTTTGCTAAGAACACGTCTTTCAAATACATCAGGGCTGAATTCTCTACTTAACTTTGGAAAAGACGAAATAATTTCTTTGTAGTTTTAATTCCAAACTGTATATCTGATTTATTACAATTTGGTCATAATACCATTATGTTTTATATGATAAATATTCCAAAGATATACCCCACAGGGCAAGATTATTTTCAAGATGGTATGTTAGCTTGAAGGAGAGTAGCTCAAACTTAGCAAGGAAGAATAAGATTAAAAAATCTGTTACATTCGCTTCAGATTTCCCTTAAATGGAAACAGCATGTGCCACATGGGATTCACAGATAAAAATATTGTTTGGCCATATATAAAGTAGACATGAACATTGAGGCTACAGTATTGTGAATGCATCGTTTTTTAATACAAATTATATATTCCACGTATATGTATAATCTACATTGAACGTGTTATTCACAGGTGCGTGTAACGTTACGCTGTTCGCTCAAAGGGAACCGCTGAATTTCACATCTCCAAACTATCCACGCAACTACAGGAAGTATGTACAATTATTGTGATTTGTGCCGTTTCCATCACTAAAGTGCCAGTCAAAACATCAAATGTGTACATTACTATTTGCACTCCTTACTTCACTCTTTGTTTCACTGACACCTTTTGAGTGAGTAAACAGGATGTGTAATACCAGCTGAACGATTGAAGTGACATTTGGGATATTCATTTCTGATGTAATGAGTTGTGATCGTTGTAGAGATGTTTATATTTAAAAAAGTGCCATTTGTTATCAGATGAGTGAGTGAGTAAGTGAGTTTGGTTTAACGCCGCTTTTAACAGTATTCCAGTTATATCGCGGCGTGTCAGCTAAATGTGGGAGGAAAGCCCGAAGTGATGCAGGTCTCAGACGTTTACCACTTCGGTGAAACCTACGATCACGGGTATGGTGCTGACAAACCTAGAAACATAATCGGGGCGAACCGGGATTCGAACCCACAATCATAGGTTTCTGGCGTACCCAAGGGAGGCAACTCTGCACAGCGAATAGCGGCGCCTTAGACGACTGGGCCACCCGTGTCCCCTGTTATCAGATGAAATAATAAACAGTGTATTGTGTTATATACAAATATCAGGACATATGATTTTGTTTGTTTCTTGTTTGACGCCGCACTCAGCAATATTCCAGCTATATGACGGCGGTCTGTAAATAATCGGGTCTGGACCAGACAATCAAGTGATTAGCATGACGAGCATCGATCCACACAGTTGGGATACGATGACATGCATCAACCAAGTCAGCGAGCCTGATCCCCTGATCCTGTTAGTCGCCTCTTGCGACAAGTATAGTCGCCTTTTAAGGCAAGCATTGGTTGCTGAAGACCTGTTCTATCCCGGATCCTGGTCGTCATTTAAGAGGCGACTAACGGAATCAGGTGGTAAGGCTCGCTGACTTGGTTGATGCATGTCATCGTATCCCAATTGCATAGATCGATGCTCATGATGTCAATCACTTGATTGTATGATCCAGACTCGATTATTTACAGACCGCCGTCATATAGCTGGAATAATGCTGAGTGCGGCGTTAAGCATCAAACAAACAAACAAACACACAAACAAACAAACACATGGCCGCGAAGTATGTTTACACACAGAAACAAGGCCATGCTTCATGGGGGGATTAGTGCCAGTGTAACATATAATTTAATGCAATTCGGAAACGGTTTCACTCGGGCATTTATTTTGTTCCATCAGATGGCAATGCACAGTTAACAATAAAGGAAAATGAACAATAACTTACATTCAAGACTATACATAAATACATTTTAAGAACTTAAACATTTATTCGAGTCATTATTGTAATTTGTTATTCTGTCTCTTTATTCTTTACTTACGTTTTATTGTATAATACTAATACTGTTTGTTGTGTTTTTAGGGGTTGGTTCGAAGTAGTCATAACTTGTGCCTGGTCCTTTAAACGAGTCTCATTATAAAATATGTTTAAACTAAAACAAATGACATAAGGCATGCCCTGGCTAGAGTCAGTGTGATAAAATGCATTAATACATTTGTCAAAAACGTATACTTTTGTCAACAGCAATGACTATTGTTATTGGACTATCTACCCACATACAAGCGGCTACACCGTTGTACTCGACATGGTTTACTCAAACATCGCAACCTCGACCTTTACATGCCAGGACAGTCTCACACTGAACATGAAAAACAACGGTACGTTATATGAATGAGTTTGACACAGACCCGGCTTTTGTTGATCTCACTGCCTCAAAACTTTTGTAATGGCCGTAATTTTACTGCGCAAGCCGTTCCACATACAGTATGCATTACGAATACTAGATAAGCATAGCTAAATACGATCAAATTCAAATACTATGTAAAAAATGAAGTTTGATAAATAACATGTAGAAATTACTTTGACACAAGCGAAATGCCTATTATTGTGCCAGCTAACGGAAGGACTGACAGCACCCGCAAGATTTGTGGCAAAACGAGAAGGAATGTGGCAGCCCCTCAAGGTCAATACTTTTACGTTGTTTTCGTGACTGATAACAGCATCACTGAAAGCGGTTTTCTGATTAGATACTACGAAACCCGAGGTAAGTTAATAATCATACATGCAGCTTCGTTTTCATATTGTATAGTGTATGCGATTATGTTAATATCAAATATTCGCTCAATCATTTGTGAGTTAATTAAATGTAAACTATCCAACTAATTAGTCCATATATATGTCATATGTATATAAAGAAACTGAGAGTAATAAATAGTACAGAATCAATAATCTCCCCCGGCACCAGGTGTCTGAGAATGAAAATCGAGAGCACTCTGATCCATTGATCGGCGTGAAAATAATATCGTGCCAACAGCCTCACTTGAGTGGAATGTGGCGCATTATAAATGGACGTATGATAATTTATTATGATTAATCTCCCAAACAGGATGTTAACGAATGTCTAGCGCATGTCATACATTTTGTGTCACGATACAATAATCTGAACATCCCGGCAGAAAAATCCGGCTGTGACAGGCGACTGGAGGCGACGACAGCCAGCAAAACGTTTACCAGTCCCGGATATCCCAATGCATACTTCCCGTAAGTCTGCTTCATGCCATGTGAAAAACGATAAACAAGTCGATGTGAGAGGGGGAAACGTCATATAAAACATACTTCAACATTTGTTTCAAAATAGTGTTCGTGTGATCGAGTTCAAGTCGAACATAAATAGTATATTTGCCAATTTATACATGTTAGTAACCATATAATCAAACTATTTCAATGTCAATATGTATCAGTTATTATTATGTCCACTGTAAATACGATGCGTACAATTTTTTCCAAATTTTGAATTTAGTATGAATAACATGAAATTCACATACTCCCAAAAGAATGCAAAGGAGGTTTTGTTATGAAGAATTCATTGACTGGTATATTGTATCTGATCCAGCTCTGTAAACGTCTGAACAATGTGCATACCGAGATTTGATTGTGTCATTTGTTTCCTTTGGCGTCTTTCGCGTAAAATACACATCTTGGCAGTCACAAGGAACCTGACTGTTGATGATATAAGGTGTGGAAGTGGAAGAGAATGTTCCACTTTAATTTCGACTCAGAGAAAGAAGGTTCTATTTGCATGTACACGCGGAAAAAGGTCTATCTGCATTTCTCCAAAGATAAAGAATTTTCTGTTTACTTTTCACCAAAGAAAAGACACAGAATGGTGTCTGGGCATTCTAGCGAAGAAACACAGCATTACTAGCATTACACAACAAATCAGGATGGTTTATTTGCATTCTAACGAAGCAAAAGAATGTTATATGCACATTTCAATGAAGAAAAAGCAACAATGATACATTTAGTTTTTAACGCAGAAAGAAAAATGGTCTGTTTGCATTTCACCAAAGAAAAAGAATGTCCCATTAGCATTAGAACGTACACGACGGCCCCCTGACGGAACATCTAACGAACCGGGGGTAGTATTTTCTTGAATAGATAATGAATATTTGTCTCTTCTTGTCAAATTATATGTTTATCCATGACGTGAGCCGACAAGTTGATCTTTTTATGAGCTAAATGAGTTTTAATGAGCCATGATATGCCATAAACATGGTTTTGACAAGAAAAGCCACATTTTCTATTTTTTTTATTTTCTCGCAGGATTTACACAATCTTACTTTGAAAACCATAGTGTCATTGATATAGACTGAAAGAACTTGCAGATATGAATTCATTGTTATTTCACTCGAGTGAAATATCGATAGTATATCAGGAGGTAAATACAGTTTCTCATCTTTTATTAAAACAAATAAAATTTAACCTCATAAGCCTGTTTGTGAAAATTAAAAATGTACTCATGGTTAAATGGAATGAAGAAAAAAATACATTTTCTAAAAGACATAAAAATACAAATTCAAATTCTGTGAAGAAATGTTTGAAGTTCTTGATACATGTAAAGCTAATAACGGTTATTTTTGCTTTGAGAGTCACAAAATTGTTTTCATGTTGCTAATTGGTAGAATTATATTAATACAGTGAAAACATATTCTAAATAATGAGTTTGCTTTCAGGAGACAGACATGTGATTGGACTATTACGACAGAACAACAAAATCAGATTGTTTTCTTGGAAACCATTGACGCATTATTCCAGAATCCCTCAGCAACAGGGATATGTTACGGCGATTACGTCAATGTATATAACGGACAAACCAGTGAGTTGTATCCATCACTAATAATCATTCTGTTTTGCAATATTATTGACGAAAAGCTTATACATATATGCCATATACATAATTCTCTTCATTAGAAATGATGAAATATTTCTGGATGAGTCATCTGGGTGTAAGGATATTTTTCTAACGCGATATAGCTGAAACTCTGTATTGATATGTGCACGTGTTAATCGTTGAGTATCTAACACCGCCAAATCAACTTCCGACACTGTTGTAATGTTCACTTCTAGGTTCGGACCTGCTCGGCACGTTCTGTGGGACAGATAAACCCGTTTTTCTCAGCAGTGCTACATCAATGCGTGTTCGCTTCCACTCGGATGGCGCGAACAACTACAAGGGATTTCAGATGAGATACACTGCAATTCCTGGTTTGTATGTCTTGATTTGTGCAAAGATCAATGTTATGCTAGTGATCATGATTGACTCGAACGTTCGATCTGGCCAGATTAATGATTGACAAATCAGTTATATTGATATCATATGAAATGTAAGTGAAAACATGGACTGCTTCTTCCAGCATTTTACTTTTATCACGAACCTATCACATTGTAACTGTAATACACGAACCTGCCTACCTTTTATCTGCTTCATTTCGCCCCGCAGATCCTGGTTAGAATTAGTTGTCAGCAAACCATGCTTGTCGCAAGAGGCTACTAACGGGATCGGGTGGGCAAGCTCGTTGACTTGGTTGATGCATGTTATCGAATCTCTATTGCGTGGATCCATGCTCATGATATCAATCACTGGAATGTCAGGCCCAGATTTGATTACTTACAGACCGTCGTCATATAGGTGGAATAATGCTGAGTACGGCGTTAAACAAACAAACAAACAAATTAACAAACAAACCACAGTGGAGTCGCTACGTTCTTTCATCGTCACAACTTGTGACAAATGTATGCTTGTCCAAGACGCCACGATATAGCTTGAATATTGCTGGCGTATATCAACGTTCACTCACTCTTGTCTCCACTCTCAGCAACAATGTGCAACGCTACACTGACGGCAGCGCCGTATCCGTTGAAGATTGTCTCCCCTGCCAAAAGGTAAAGCACATCATTTGAATTGTGAAATGGTTTCTAAAAGCTGCATTGAATGCAGTCACTTACTTTTACGAAAGAGACACCAGATGTCTGTTTACTTGGTCTAACACGCCGCAGTTCGAAATACCAAGTTGCGTCCCTTAGGAATGATTTCGTGGAGATTATGATCATTAGTTCATAAAATCTATAATGATCATTGAGGCCTTTTCTCTCAAATAAAGCTAACATGCCTTGATACAACCGAAATACTGTTAAAGGTGGTGGTATTTCTTGACACTCCTTCACTTGTTAAGGGCCACGATCTACAAAATGGCCTCAGTGCTAAAACTATGGTTACCCAGTGTTAGAGAATGTAATTATAAGTTACGACAGTGTTAATGCTAGGATCGTTTTGTGAAACGAAGCCTTAATGCTTTCCGCAGCATGATGTGCAATAATAGGTTGTAACTTGTGCAGGTTAGTGTATTTGTGTAATTATTCTTTTCTGTAGAGAAAACTGTGTGTGGATTATTCAGTCATCTCCATCACAAAGACAAGTGAGCATTACGATTCTTGCGTCGGACGCGGATGAGTCAGCTCATGGGTCGTGTTCAGACGACAACGGAGCATTGCTCGTATACAACGGTATGTCCTATCAACATTCAACATGAATGGCTGATACCAGTAAACTGTCACTTCAGACGCGAGACATTAAAGACGCGATCATTACGAATTTCAAAATCAATTCATTTTCACACAGACTTTGACTATACTTCACAACAATTCACATTCTTCCACAGAGTGATGAAGAGAAAAATAAGTTCTGTGATGCAGTGGTGTTGCAATCAACAATTCGGTGAATTAATGCCCGGTTAAGACAATAGACACTTGGATTTATGTCAGTTAGACATTGCACGAAAATGTTGCAAATGCAATTTGCTGCAACAAATCTGCTCATTTTCAAGGGAGAAGCACCCGACAGACCGCCTTCCTGGGGAGATGGTGTGAATCTGGTCCTGAACGGCAGTACAGCAGTACGGTCAATTCTCTCACAGTCATCGGGCACTCAGGAGGCCAGAGGGATGTGACGATATCGTACCAAGAAATACATTGTATGTATCACATGTTTATACATGGCCGTTCACCAAGACCTGTCTGACGTCTTACGTCATTGTAATAATACTTACTCTTGATTGGTTAACGACCAGACAACTTTAATTACCCTGGACACATGGCAACACAATCTGATAACCTTCATAAGAGCGAAAAACATAATCATCTGAAAAGGCAAAACAGGGAATGAACTAAAATGAGTCTGGCCTAAAACATATGCAAATGACCGTAAATATCCGGGTGTATAGTGGTCTTGAGCAACCCATGCTTGTTGTAAGAGGTGACAAACGGGATCGGGTGATCGGGCATGCTGACATGGTTGATGCATGTTATAGTATCCCATTTACGCAGATCGATGTTCATGATGTCAATCACTGGAATGTTGATTATTAACCGACTGTTGACGTATAGCTGGAATATTGCTGATTGGGGCATTAAACAAACAATAAAGCCAAAGAACAAACGAGCTGACTCGATTATTTCTTATACTGCCGTCATTTGGCTGGGATATTGCTGAGTGTGACGTTTAACAACAAACAAACTCACATACATAAACTTATTGTCTGTATGACCAGTCCACAGGTGTATTTTCTCAGAAGGAAGAATACCGATTGAAATATTATGGCAAAACATGGTGGCAAAGAAAGGTAACTGGTCCGTTAACTTGAGGACAGGGACTGTAAACATGTTTGGAACAAATATTAAATCCGGGTTCTAGACTAGACTAGGCTCAACCCGAAATTATTTTACATCCCACACGTTTCAAATTATGAGACGCAATGATGAGAATTTTTTTGGTTAATTTTCATGACCCTACCCTTTGACTTTAAACGTGGAAAATCAGATTAACGTTTACCATCGTGGAGATGTATTTGTTCTGTATATTGTATTAGATAAATATTTAGAACTACATTTTCAGATTATTTTCGGAACAAAGGCCTTAACCCACCCACCAACATGCATTGTCTGTGTATGGTCAGATTGTACCCCAGCACCATACACCATACACCAACATCTATTTCATGCACTGCAATGTTTAACCTTTCGCGGTGAGATACTTGTGTACCAAAAGTATATTTACAACTGCATAAATAATTATGGAATATTAACTCTCTTCTTATCATCATCCATTCTGATGAAAGTATTTTTAGCCTACCACCATGTTTAGGTACGTAAATGACGGTGGGGAAAAGGCAGTTCCACACTTGGAATAGATTTTCGCATATTAAAAAAAAAGTGAAAAGGGTTGAGAATTTGTTCTTCCACTTATACTAACACTGTCGTGATTCCACTTGGCTCGGAAGAACATTAATCTTGATATATTTATTCATAAGCGGTATGCGGAAGTCCAACCCTCACGGCTTCCAGCGTCTATGGCAGCTACCTTACCTCACCTGGCTACCCTGCAAATTACCCCGAGTAAGTTGGAAAAAATCCCTGTTGGAATTCCATGTCAACATAGACCATCAAACATGCCTGTCCCAATACAAAAATAAATTTGACAGATTGTATCAATACACATGAATGTTTCAAATATTTTAAGGAATAAATTGCATCAAGTATCAACATAAAAAAAAAGAATTCTGACGTTTTTATAATTTATCACCAATGTGTTGCTGTCTTTGTTACAGTGGCTTGAACTGCGTTTGGGTGATTTATGGTCCAAATGGAACACAAATCAAAGCTGAGGTTTTGGATGTTGCTTTTGAAGCATCACCTTTGTGCGAAAGGGATTACCTTGTGTTCAGGGAAGGTAAATATGCCTTTATCAATATAACACAGTGACGTCTCTTAAGTCTATAATTCCCATAAACTGAGCGAATACCTTTCTATGTGGAACTACCTAATACATTAATCGTTTATCCGTACATTTGTTACGAGCGACGAGTACGAGTACCTAGTGCTGCAGAGTAATGCAAATGCAAATGCGAATAATGCAAGTCAATATAAATGCTCAGGAAAGAGACTACTTTGTTTTTACTGAATATAATGATGACTCAATAGCTTTAAACAACATTGTAACAAATTCATTCTTCCTTTGATATTGGTTTATCGTGGGCACCGTTTGACCTGTGGTCAAAGTCGTTGCTGTGTAGTGTTGCATCCCATAGTCGTGACAGGATCCGCTGATCGAGGATTCTAACGCCAGATACTCTCTGATTAAGACCCCTGGCAGCCCATACACTTTCTTCTCCCTTTGCTTGTCTCACAAAACACAATCCGACAGAAAAAAATGAAACTGAAACATCCGCTTTAATGCCAACACAAACACAAACATCTTTTTCCTTTACAGGTACTAGTTCTAATTCTGAGGTCATCAAGCAAATGTGTGTTCCTGTAACTGGAGATATATTCAGCTCCGGCAATCAAATGTACATCACCTTTCACTCAGACATGAGTGTAACGCATAAAGGGTTTCGTTTGAAGTACTCAGCAGGTACTGTATTCACCGTCACTATATGTTTTCCTAAAAATGATAAAGACAAAAACTTTTGTCATGTACTTATACATATATATCACATGTGTATAATTCGTTGTGTCACGAGTAAGTTGATTTCGCCGGGTTACATTTATAAACCTGTCATTTATAACCTTCCATAATGTGTGTCTCACATCACATATTTGAATTGCTCAAAAAGGGACAAATTATACATTCTAGTAATTTCGTATTGCGTTTGGTTATTCTATGCATTCCCCACAGTATGATGTATGTCCTTAAATGTGACACCGGCCAAGTCAACCTTGTTGTAATGAAGACATATAAATTTATGTTACGTCATGAAGAATACAACAGTACACTTCCGTCATGTTGACGATCAGCAAACGGCCCAAAACTGAACAATATACGTGTCTAAATATATAAGTTAATCAGCGAAAAGCAAAATATTATTTCAAGATTGACAAGCTTACCCACAATATTTCCCTGCCATCCGCGCCCATGTGAATGCCATACATGTTCTTACATGGACTTGACCGTTTGAAGACGCATTTGGTTGTTTTAAAAAGCTCAATAACTCTGAACTAAGTTTTTTTCCGACAGTGAAAGCAGGGTCTGTTTGTGGAAATATCCGCCTCATCGCCTCCACCTGGCGAAGGTATTTGACGTCACCGGGCTATCCAATACCTTACCATAAGTAAGTTAAAGACTATTGATAAGGTACGTCTGCACCCTCCACAGGAAAACTAGTTACACCAATTGTATCACACCTACTACGACGAAAAGAACTTTTATTCCCAAAACGTTATGTATATATCACATTATTTCCACCGTGTTGGATCATCGTACAGTATATATGTTTACTACGTACACAATCCGAAGCTACCCAAAACCAATCCAGTTCACAAACATCGGCAGTAATTAGTAAAGATCAAACTTAAGTTATTTGATCGAAATAAGTGACCTACCATGTATTCTTCTCATGGGTCCATTGTTGTCTAGTGATATTTCGCGATCACTGCATTAAAACACGCAATTTCTTTCCAAGGAGGAGCCGAATAATTCATGTTTTCAACATCTTACATGACATTCATCTTTTCAAGAGAACAATTGAAATGTAGGCATAAGATCTGAGGACATTTTTTTTTATTAATATTTTGTCTGGAACAAATTATTGTTTTTTTTGTGAAAAAGTGCTTCTCAAAAATCGGTACCTCATAAGATAGTCATGCTTTCATCATTATTCCTCAACGCGTTGTACTGTGTGATGTAATCAGTTTCTACATCGGTGCTTGTATGCTTCTTTCGTTGCAGTGGGTTAGAATGCCAGTGGACAGTTGTTGGGCCGATTGGAATGGGCATCAAAGTTCATATTTTGTTTCTTGATATGGAAACGTCTGAAACGTGCACGAGGGACTACCTCCTGTTTAGTGACGGTGGGTACACTTTCGTTGAGAAACATGTTTGGCCTTCAAGTCGTGGTTTGTCAGCACCATACCCCTGCTGGTGGGTTTCATTAAAATGGTAAATGTCGAAGTTTTTCAGGCAACCTTGTAGATAATATAACACGGTTCGTACTTTCATACTTTCCACAGGAAGACCTGTATGGCACTGGCTGCCTTGTGTGGCTTGATGGATCGAGTTCGTACAATTTATATGACTTCTATCTCGAATTACATAATCCGAAGCTACTCCAAACCAGTCCAGTGCAATCCAACATGATCCAATCCAATACAATCCCTTTATATTAGTAAAGATTAAGGTCGTATGGTCGAAATAATATTCTGCCACATCGTGAGATACATGTTTGGTCTTCCAGTTGTTTCACTTCCTAAAGGCACAGAGTGGCGCCACCAAGACGTGCCAGAAACCTATGACCATGGGTTCGGGCGGCAGATTCACCCTCATTAGGCTTCTTGGTTTGTCAGCACCATTTCCCTGCTTGTGGGTTTCACCAAACCGGTGAAGGTCTAAGCTCTTCGAGCATCAATAGCAATTTATGCCGATGCCCCGAGAAACCCATTCTTCTTAATTTATTTTACTTTGATAATTTCTCATACATTTCAGGAGTTGCAAATGCCACATTGGCTAAAATGTGCCGGTTTAGGTCTACGGATATCGTTAGTACAAGCAACTATATGGTCATCGATTTCCACACCGACAGCTCAGTCACAGGACGAGGATTCAGTTTGCAGTACTTTACAGGTAAGGTGAACATTCAATTGGTGACATTCGGAATCATATCAAATGAAAGCAACAAGGCAAACGAGACATCCATTCCTATGTCGAGACGAAATTCACTAATCTGACATGCACATGCGTGTATTTCTGTGTTCTGGTCAAGACTTTTCATGGTTTTATACTGCTAACCCACTGGGACACCATGCCACAGTGTAACACCGATACCCTCCCCAGACACACTATGTGATTCCGCGTCGGCCTGTCCTTGTTTTATCCCCTTGTGTAATATCAATGCCGAGCGTCAGGCAGGGTAACTACAAGAACAAATATTTAACGTCTTTTGTAATGACACGGCCAGGCGATCGAACCACCGACCTTACATATAAAGGCAGAGACCCGAGTCACTACACCTTGGAGGCCGTTAATTCACATCGAAACACGGGATGTTTTTAGCCATAGAATACCACAATTTTACCTCACCCAATCCCACCCCACGCCGAATAATGAATGGTCGATACCTAATTATTACTTTTGTTTTAAGTAAATGCAGACGCAATTCCTAATCGCAATTGTGGAAAGAGAAACTTAAGTGCCGACACGTACCTGGAGAGGTATTTGACTTCCCCTGGATACCCGTCGCCCTATGCAAAGTAAGTGTGTACACAAATGCATCACCTTAAATACATTGATGCCATAAATCGTATATCTTAAAGTGGAAAGACAATATTGGATTTTGATTCCTTTTATTTTTACAATGCAACATGTCGGTACAGTACCTTAACCAAAACATTCGAAGACAGTCTGTTTAATACTATGTATAGGCACTGGTGGACAGGTACTCTAAGGCACCGTTATTCACTCTTCAGAGCTGCATCCTTTAGTTGTGCCGGAATCTCAGATTTGCCCTGATAACGATTCCTGCTTTGTCAGCACTATACTCTTGCTCGTGGGTGTCGGCAAAAAGATCCTCCTCATTTCCGGTGTACCAACTTGACATAACACGATATATGTAATTGAGAAACTGTTCATAGCGATATGAAACGCTACTCACACACTTAACTTTTTGTTTTCAACATCACAAGGAGGACTAGCATTGGTATTAGGTTTTGTTTCACTGTTTACGTATGTTTAACGTTAATGCTGCAATTGTATTGTTTCAGTAACTTAAACTGTGAATGGACAATATCGGCGCCCTTTGGAAAGAGAATAAGAGTTGCAATTGTGACCATTCAAATGATAACGACGCCAGGGTGTGTGCATGACTATCTTCTCCTCAGTGACGGTAAGTACAATAAATACTTACCCATTCTACATGTACTTATTGTACGGCATTCTGTCGAATACTAATATGAACAGGAGTAGTTTTTTTTATCGAAATAGTTAAGGCCAGAGGCCCAAAGTACATGTTTTCATGATGAACAATGAAAAGACTTATCAATCTTAATAAACATAAAATTATACTTTATCATTTATACATTCCAGTATCTGACACGTGAAGATCCGGTGTAGAATAGGTCTTCAGCTACCCATACTTGCCCTAAAAGGCGACTACGCTTGTCGTAAGAGGCGACTAACGGGATCGGGTGGTCAGGCGCGCTGACTTGATTTGAAGCATGTCATCGTATCCCAATTGAGTGGATCGATGCTCAAGGCGTCAATCACTGGATTGTCTGGTCCAGACTCGATTATTTACAGACCGTCGCCATATAGCTGGAATATTGCTGAGTATGACGTTAAACAATAAACAAAACAAACAAACATTCCAGTATCTTTATTTCTATTATGAAATTATTATCAAATTTCTATTTGAAAGTTCAAGTACGAAGTGATTAGTATAACTTGCACGCAAGAAATGAATACATTGCTAAGTTTAGAACAATTTCTGGACAGTCAGTTTCCATTAAATTTACAAAGGAATTTAATGATTTAAAACAAAAAAATAGATAGCACGAATATACTTAACGCTTAAATCATGAAATGCTGGACAGATTATTGAAAAGTGAAACTAGTATAAGCAAAACCGCAGCAAAAGCTTAATATATGAACAACGTGTTAGTGTAATTTCAGATAATTAAGATTATGCCTATCTTTCCACTGTGTTTAATGATCAAGTTTATATGAAATTAGCCCTTTCCTCAAAGGCCGATGACATTTCTGCAATTGCGTTTAATTTGTTTCAGAAAAAAGTGGTAAATAATGTGTGAACGTGTTAACGTGAATGTATTCATTTTAGGAGCATCGTCTAATGCTGTTCAGTTGAATAAACTCTGTGCTGCGACCTTAAAGTACATCTTCAGCTCTGGTACCAGCATGACCATCACCTTCCACACTGACACATCGGGTGTATCGTCGGGATTTAGTGTGAAGTATAAAGCTGGAGTATATTCAACAACACCAAGAGGTACAGAGGCTACTTGTCGTTTGTGTGAAATGTATATAGTGGTTTATGAAATACGTAATACCAACCATTCATTAAGATAAATTATTATTCAAATGAGGGACGGTGGGGAATTCTAGTGGTTAAAATATTCCCTCTTCATTCGATTTCCCATGTGGGTACAATTAGTGAAGCCCATTTCTGGTGTCCCGTGATATTTCGGGAATGTTACTAAAAGCGTCATAAAACCATACTCTCTCACTCGCTATCATCCATTTGAACTTGTTGTACAGAGGGTATGAAATTTGATTCTGACTTTAACACTCTAAAGGGGACTCCTTATTTCATTTTTTTAAAATGCATACACTTCTCTGTGTATATAAATGTAAGTTTTTTCTTGCAAGTTAGTGGTCTTAGTTATATTAGCCCGATGCTGATTACCCTTCCTAAACGACCTGCTAATATTGTTGAAGTTTTTGCATGAACGATTCATACTAAACAAGTGAGTGAGTATGGTTTTACGCCGCCTTTAGCAATATTCCAGCAATATCAAAGCGGGGGACACCAGAAATGGGCTTCACACATTGTACCCATGTCGGGAATCGAACCCGGGTCTTCAGCGTGACTCATACTAAACAAGGCACTGCAGGTAATGAATTGAAAACCGTACTATCATGAATGAGCGAGTGGGCTTGAAGCCGCAGTCACCAATAGTCCAGCCATGTCTGGAAGGCAACCTGTCAATAATTTCGACCAGATGGTTTATACGCTTATCAACTGCGCCATCAGCGGCAGTGGATATGCGTGGTCATGTAACACAATAGTAACTTTGCGAGACTAGAAGAGCGTATTCTTCATCATATCAAAGATTAATACTGTTTTTTTTTCTAAATTATAGGCTGCGGACATCACATTGACATAACGCATTTAGATTTTGGACAAATTGAATCCCCAAATTACCCCCTGAATTACCCAAGGTAAGCATTTATGAACCAACATCATATTCCGATACATTGGCAAACATAATCCTACGTTCAGTCATGCCACTTAGTCATGCCACTTAGGAAACTTCGAGCAGCAGAGCACAACATTAACATTATTACTTCAATGAGTAGAGCAGTATATAATCATAATCACTTCAAACAGCAGAACATAATATAAACATACTCACTTCAAACAGTAGAACACACTATAAACATAATCACTTCAAACAGTTGACTATAATGTAAACATGATTACTTCAAGCAGCAGAACACAATATTAACATTATCACTTCAAACAGCAGAGCATAATATAAACATACTCACATCAAACAGTAGAGAATGCTATAAACATGATTACTTCAAACAGCAGCACAGTATATAAACACACTCACATCAAACAGTTGAGCATAATTTATTATAAACATAATCACTTCAAACAGCAGAGCAGTATATAAACATAATCACTTCAAACAGCAGAGCAGTATATAAACATAATCACTTCAAACAGCAGAGCAGTATATAAACATAATCACTTCAAACAGCAGAGCAGTATATAAACATAATCACTTCAAACAGCAGAGCAGTATATAAACATAATCACTTCAAACAGCAGAAGAGCATACTCATACAACTGCAGAGCATAATGTTACTGTTACTATAAACATAATCACTTCGTTTGTGATGCTCCTTTTACCTAATATGCATGTATTGGACAATAATGATTGGTTAATTCATTCTCTTGTTATCCCTCCGCACTCCGCCGGGAATGTCTGTACCTTTCAGTTTTATAACATTTCATTTCATCGTGTGCACACACTGATAGCTGTTGAATAGTGCTAACAGAGACTTGTATCTTACCTCCCTCACTATCAATTTCTGATTGAGTTATTCATAAAATAAACCTGAAAATGTGTGAATTGTCTTTCATGAACAGAGTTCAGAGATCGCGTATATGTTTCTACTTCAGGAATGTAGACTGCACATGGACAGTCTCCACTGATAACAAGGGATATGTGATCAGAAGTAGTGTGGTGTCTTTCAACACTGAAGAGGATCCCTCCTGTATATACGACTATGTACAAATTTATGACGGTAATAATATACATCCAACTCTGTGTTATTCTTAGCATCGCTGCCAGTGAATCTCATATTCTCATTTGATAGCGTTCACTGATATAATTATACTGAGCGGCGAAAGATCTTGTGTGCCTAAAGTTATTTTGACAAGCACAAATAACTGGACTCTATTTGACGTTTTTGTATATTTAATGCTTACACACTCACACACACACACACACACACACACACACACACACACAAGAATGCAAGAACAGAATTGTCAATTCACACGTCAGTAGCGTGTGTGTCCCCCCCCCCCCCCCTTCGCTTGAATGCATGCAATGCATCTCCTTCGCATTGAACGGATCAAACGCCTAACATAGTGTTATGGGATGGCATCCCATATCTCCACCAGCTTGTCTCTCTGTTCCTGTGCTGTAGTCAATTGGAGAAAGATTTGGAGGGATCTCCATGGGGTCACATTCACGTTGTTCTTGTGGAAGTGTTTGTTGAACAATTCGGGCTACACGGGTTCGGGCGTTGTCAAGCTGAAAAATCATGCAAGGCTGGATGACCTCGTCACGGCAACGCTGCACGTTCAAATTGCCATAGATCACTTGCAAACGAGTTCTCTGTCTCTCCCACACTGCCTTCTCCGACCCGGACTTCCTCCACAACCCAGTTCTGAGTGAAACGTTCACCGCGACGGCAGAATTAGGCGTCTGGCTGGTCCCCTCGCAACAATCCCGTAACGTCTAAGACGACGATGTGCAGTCTGTGCCAAGGGATGGTCTTCGCAGTGATTGTTGCAGGCTCGAACCGATTTCGCAGATGGGTGGTTCGAATCCAACGATCTTGACTTGACGCTTGTAACGGGGTCCCGGCTGCTCCATGGTCGGTCTCTGACAGTGTTTGTTTACTGCCACCGCTGCCATAACGTCCAAATAGTTTTCCTGTGCATCGTCAACGACTGCATTGGTGTCGTCAACTCAGGGTATGGCCTCAACTGTGATGGAGAGATGTCTGGTTCAGCGACGAATCAAAATTTCTCCTCCGTCGAGGGGATGGAAGAACACGGGTCTACAGACGTCGGGGAGTGCTCTCATCATGGCAGGACAGGTTTTGTCCATATCCAGGGCAATCTTACGGCTCAACGATACATCAACGGAATTCTCCTACCACACGTCCTCTGAATTGCAGCCAACGGCAACTGTGTATTCCAGCAGGACAACGCTCGACCGCATGAAAACACGGATCACAAGAGTCTGTCTACACAACAGCAACGTTGGCCCTCCAGATCCCCGGATATGAACCCGTTAGAGCACCTGTTGGATGAATTGGATAGACGGCTGTGCTGTCGTCAACCGCAACCCCAGACTTTGTAGCAGTTGCCTTTTGGGTTGCAGGCCGAGTGGGCTACCATTCCCCAGGATATGATTCGCATTCTCGTTTCTTTCATGGGCAGGAGATGTCAGGCCGATGTCGATTCCAAAGGGGGACATACGCGTTATTGATGGTAGCTGACCTTCACCTTGGACTTTTCCAACGTACCGAAAAATGAGATGACTACAATCACGAAGTGTTCTCTCAACAACATTTTGGCTCAATGCAGTGTAGGGTTCCTCGTTAAAATGCATTTCCCTACCTCACACAAATATGGCTTTGCGTTTCGTTTTTTGAAGAGTATAGAAATACTGTAAATCGTGAATTTATTTATATTATATTTAAAGAAAATGTCCTCTGTCAGGTTTACAGGAGAATCCTCACCTTAGTCCAACCTTACATCAATCCAATCACATACACCAAATAGCACCACTTAATTAGCGCTAAGTAGTTTTGACTTTCCTCTATATGTATTTTTGTTGTGACAAGTGGATTGTTACAGCAATAGTGACATCGACATCTATTACCGATTGTTGAAGGTCACTTCGACAGTAATGGTCATAAGCTCAGCACACGTTAATGTCTGTATGATTTCAGTCTTGGTGAGCGTTTACCCACTGCACGAATACACGTTCTGTGTCTTGCCTCGGAAAGAGTACTTGTTGGTCCCATTTTCAGACTATCACTTACTGATAAAAAGTACTTTGAACCGAAAACATGTACAGATATTATAATTATGCTATAGCGTCATAACGTTTGGCCTCACGAAATCTTTCCTGTTATCCTCCTGAACCAGGTCCTGATTCAACTGCTGTTTCACTCGGCCGATGGTGTGGTTTGAAGGGGCCGGCAATTAAGAGTTCCGGGGCGATGGTGTGTGTTGTGTTCCGATCGGATCATTCAGGCTCCCGTTCTGGATTTGTTTTGTCCTTCTCTGCCAGCAAACCATCGTATGCGGGTAAGTGTGTAGATCCTGTTTACATTAGAGACTAGAGTTGTACCTAAACATACCTAAATCATTGTCCTCTTCATCTGCAAATGAATACGTTTATAACTAAAAAAACTGTCTGCAACTACATTTCGTCGCTATTCAGATATATAAAACAAAAATGTTAAAAGTAAGTTGTTCATAATTTTATTCATAGTCTTCTACAATATTCTTCGGCAATATTGTTATTGTTAAACACAAAGTGCGAAACAACACTTTTATACACACTACAATAATAATAACAGTAAAAATACAGTATCTTAAGCGACATGGTGGATGGCTCGATCCTTTTATCACCGTCGTCGCCATGTTTGTGGTTTTGACACAGATTTCCATCCATGGTACTACCCGGAATATGTAGAGGGCATCATGGAAAATGATAAATACAAAATTCTTTGGAAAAGGCCCATTTACAGCCTCAGACGTATCCAGGCCAACAAACCCGATCTTGTTCTTTTTGATAAATCCAATGAAATCGTTAATATTATTGAATTTTCTGTCTCCTTTGTTGACTGAAATTGGGAGACTACCCGGGTTTGCTACCAGGAATACAGCCCTTCTGACAATCTGGGTAATGCAGAAGGCTGCATGGTTGGGGAGTCTTCACATTCTCAGAAAAGTTCTGGGTGGGTTTGACAAGGCAGCGCTTCCTTGGAGAAGTCCCATTCGCTGTCTGGGCTGTGTGTAGAGGGGGCAAGGGCCCTAGCCTGAGCTGATGATGAGCCTAACCAGCCTGGCTGTGCCAGGATCACCCATCCCTCTTTGCTGCATTTTGTATTTTAATCTGTACAAAATGATACTTCTTCAACTACTACTACTAGTGATATTTATTTTTCAGATTCTTACAGCCCCAATGTTGGGGGCATAGTTGGAGGAACATTAGGAGCGATTGTCTTCGCACTTATGCTTGTGTGTTGTTGTTTGTGGTGCAACAGAAAGAAATCCTCTACCAACGCCCAGCCCCAAAGGAACATGATGGTAACCATGGTAAATCACAGCTCACAAGATACCATCCCCAACAGCGTTTACTCCATCTCCCTTTCAAATCAACCTCCATCTGTAGCTGAACTAATTGTGCCCACAGCACCACCAGCATATGATGACGTCGTCAAGAATGACCCCCCTCCGTACTGTGAGGTAATGGCACAGTTAGACTTCCAGCCTGTTGTAACGTCATACCCTAGCGATGCATTTGTAAATCGAGGGGTAGATAACCCAGCATTCTCTAGCACGGAGGTTTAGTGTGACGGTTCTGTGTATGAAGTGTGTAGTTTAATGACAAGAGACACACACATGGACAAACCTTGAAACGACGTATTTCTCAATACTGAAACTGTTGATACAAATACAAAATAATGTATAACATACTTTATTCATGCATACGGGTAGTGCTTCAAGGTGAACGATGTGTTCTGCAGACACGTTATTTTAGAATCTAGTCGGCAGTACTAGAAAACAAGCACATTTGCAATACTGCCATGTGGTAACTTCATGGACCATGGGGGATCGGCTGGTTATCTCAAGTGCCACAGTTTAAAGTCCATAGTTGCATCTCTTTGGACTTGATATTTTCTCTGTGTCATGCGAAACCTCACTCGTTGTTCTACAGAGTTGCGTACCATGGACGTGCATCAGCTGCTGATGGTTATTGTTTCTGTTACCTGCGAAACGTCGGGCTCTTCCGTGGACGTTTAAGTGATTTTATATGTAACTGGAACGCTGTTAACTGACTCAAGGTGGGACAGAATTCTCTGGGTGTATGCATTACATTACCCCACCTCAGTTGTGGGAACCATTAATGTAGACTAACAAGTGGACCTGGACACTGAGATAAGACCGAGAAGAAATTGTCCGAGAAGAAAATGTCAAAACCTAGAACCAACAAGATGCATCGTAACAATGATCACTTAAATGAAAACGTACACAAGAAAGCCAACACTTCAGAAGTTGTTATCGCTCCAAAGACTGTGAATAAAATATTGATAACAGCTTTGTTTGTTTTGAAGTGTTTGAGAACGTATTTGTATTGGGAAGACACATACGTTTGAATTGTAACTGCATCATATTACGTACATTATCAAATACTTAACGAGTGACAAATAGCATACAACATTTAGTTTTGTAACTTGTAGAAACATTCCTTTGACTTGAGTCGTACGATAATCACAGTATTACAAGCTGTGTGTGCTTGTTGTTTAACGCCACACGCCGCAATATTCCAGCTATATGACGGCGGTCTGTAAATAATGGAGTCTGGGCAATCTGTGACATCCCACGCACGCAAAAATAATTATTTGGATACGACAACATTTCCTGCCCATCCGATCTGTTTAGACGCCACTTACATCAAGTATACATGTACGTTGCTGGGAAGGTATATTCTTACTGGGAATCCCCCTCGGAATCTTGAAATGTATCGTATCGGCGTAAAGTATCTGATTTTAAAGTGTATCTGTTTATATGGCTGATACTCTGGAAATTACATATCATATTATGATAAATAAAAAGGCATGTTAATGCTATGCATGTCCTTACTGCATTGCCAAGTGGCGTTTAGAAGCAAAATATACTAATTTTATACATAACTATTTCAATAGATTTTCACGATGATGACTAAAATTCAATATTTTTTGTATGCGTAGGGCTGACATGATATTGAGTGTGTAGACATTTATTTCTGAGCTCTGGATAAACGTCGCATCTAGTAAAGATGAGATTCATTTTTCTGTAATATTATTTTCAAAACGTAGGCAGTAGGCACAAACTCGATCTTGCAGTTCTGTATATCGTTGTCGACTAACTTTAATCATGAGATTATGACATGAGTACCTGCGCTTGTCTGAGGATGATTTTATCTATTTGAGAGTGGTAAGATTCCACGTTGAAAGCTCACTTGAAAGTAGAGTAAGCGAACAGTTTAGAAATTGATTAACTGAGGAATGTCATCTCTGTGTTTCCGAGTCGATCCTCCGCTGCTTGAAATCAGATAAGAATGTATTGATGTTGCCTGCATCCCGGAAAATCTATGCATATCCAAAACCACATTGAAATAGAATGTTCTTCATATTAGTGACCCATGATATTCTGCCTGCTTCGTCTGTACCATACAACATCATATATGTTTGTTTAGGTTGTTTATTTGTATTCATGTTGATTACTTTTGTCTAGTATTTAAAACACTTCAGGAGGCATGTTGTATACAATGTATGCCGTCCTCATTCTCCAGCGTTGATACTGGCCGAATTCGGTAGATAAAGTGTTCTCTTGAAATATTTCGCCTGTACCTTTTCCAAAATTTCTATGTTGTTACATCCCCATATTTTTGCTCCATATTTTAAAATTAGAAGTACAATGCTGTCACATAGTTTTAATGCTGTTGTAACAGGTAGACCTCCGCAGCCGTAGTGTATGTTAAAGATTAATTGACATACTTTTTTCTGCTTGACTTGAAATAACTTGAAGGCTTTTTGTCCAGACCTGTAAAGTACAATCCTAAATATGTATAGCATGAAACGGTGTTTATTTGAAGTCCTCTGTCAAACCATTTTTCGTAGCTTCGAAGTGGTCCTCCTTTCCTGAAAACGACTTTACATACTTATTCCCGACGTGTTCTAATGCAACACGAAAGAGAATCTGTGATACCACTGACTGTGCGTACACATGACATTAGCTTGGAATACAATACAATACAAAGTGGTTTATGTTGGTCTCACCAGATGTACATTACGAAGATAAAAGTCAACGGAGCATGATACATTAAAACACACAATACAAACGCCACGCAAACGGGTTATGAGAGACAGTAAAATCAAGAATAAGTCTTGATTAAAACATTAAAATTACAAAATATTTTGTAAATATTTTTTTTAAATTCTAAAATATATGAGTAACACATAACTTAGGGTTATATACACCATAGAGAAGGAAAATGTAAAAGAAATAAAATATATACAATAAATAAATGCATTAAAAAAATGAGATAAAAATAAAATATATAGATTATGAATGATAAAATGGTTTTTTGTCGGGTGAACAGTTTAAAGCACATTGTACCAAATGAAGGGCCTAGGGTATTGTCGTGAAGCAATATGTTCTTGTTAGTTGTAGAGCAATCACTGAAAAAAGGTCGGGAGTTCACTACGACGGATATAATTATAAACAGAATATTGAAGTAGGAAATGGTTTTCATCTTCAACAGCATCTGAACAAAAATTAATTGGTTTGATGAGCTTATTTAGTCGATGCGGTTGTCCGTCTGCACACGCATCACACTGCTCGTCACGCACACGAACGACATCCTCCACATCATACTTCCTGGTTGTCGGTATGGTTCTCGTGTTCAGTAATATACTGAACAGCATTGAAAACGCACCAGCAATAAATCTTGAAATATTACAAAAAAAACTTGAGCAATGACCGATTTTGATTAGCACAGACATAGACGGATTATTAAGAAAGACGACAAAGGAAACAGGAATACCACACAGTAATTACAATTACGTCATCAGTGTAAGGAAGACACATTGGGTTAAAATGAAAAGTCAATATCTGGTATGTCCGCCATTGACAGCAACACAGCCCGTGCAACGTCTTCTCATTGATCGAATAAGTCTGCGAATAGTGTTCTGGGGCATTCCACTCTTGACGTAGTGTATCTTCAAGTTCTCTCAGGTTCTGTACTTGCAGACGACGTGAGGCGTTGACCCAGGTAATCCCATAGATGTTCAATTGGCGATAGATCGGGTGACAGGGCTGGCCATGGAAGCAGAGGCACATTATTGTTCGCTAGGTACTGTGTTGAAACACGTGCTGTGTGCGCTCTTGCATTATCTTGCTGGAAGGTGTGCATATCCTGGTGCTGATGAAAGAATGGGATGACGTGATTTGCCAATATGTTATTCCTGTAGTAAAGGCCCATTTTAACTCTTCCACGACAAACATGTAGCTGTGTTCGATGGTTATGACTGATGCCGCCCCACACCATGGCACTACCTCCCCCCCCCCCCCCCCCCCCATCGATCTGTCTGTACAACGCAGTCATTGTGGTAACGTTCTCCACGTCGACGCCACACTCGCAGTCGACTGTCAGCATACCGTAAATGAAAACGGGACTCATCAGAGAACAGCACACCATGCCACTGCCGCAATCTCCAATGACGATGCCTTTTGGCCCAACGCAGACGGTTATTTCGATGTCGATCAGTGAGTATGGGTCCAACATATGGACGTCGAGCACGTAGCCCTGCTGAGCGGAGCCGTCGACGTACGGTGTCAGCACTGATAAATTCCGTCGGCCTTATATTGTTGCCGCAGTCCTGGTAGCCGGAAGTGTACGATCACGAAGATGCCGACGAACAATATGGCGATCCTGACGTGGTGTAGTTACACGACTTTGACCCTTACGTGGTCGATCTCTGGTGGTTCTTGTCTGCTGGTATCTGCTCAGTAGCCTGAGGACTGTTGAATGATGGCGTTGAAACCGTTGTGCAACGACTCTACTTGACGTACCAACTTCAAGCATGCCCAAGGCACGTTCACGTTCCTCTGCTGTTAATCTTGGCATTTCTTGTGTCAGTACCCTTTACGTCTGCAGCAACAAGTGATGTGGCTTTTAAAAGTCTGTCTTTTATAGCCCTATTCTGCATGCTTTCCGTGAAACAAAACACGTTTTCCATGCTGTGCACGCAATTTATTGCATTTTGGCGATTTCGATCACAAAAAAATTAGGAATGTGTTTTGACAAGCTGTTCTTCTTCATGCACGTCGTATATTACTCATTCACTTATATATTGTCATATGACTTAAGCCCGGATAAAAATACATCCAATTTCATGGTGGTGCGTTTTCATTGCTGTTCAGTATATTTGAAAATAGCCCGTCTGCTGTGTCGCTGTAATAGAATTGTTCAAATTTTCATGTTTGAGTAATTTTAATTTATTTATTTCCAGAGCATATCCGAGTTATTCTTTATTACTTCAACCTTATCTCGTACTGATTTCTGATAGAGTTCGTTCTTTCTGTTACATGATTCACTGCACTATTCTCTCTGAATATATTCAAAGCTGCATACTTGTTTGATTTTAGTGATGCACATTCATTGTTCCGCCAAGGCGGCAGGTCTGTTGTCACGTGACCCGTGTTGTCTGAAGCAGTCCCAACCCTTGCGTAGAAACCATGTCATTGTGAATAGTGACATAGTGAGTAGTGCGTCCTGTCATATAAACAACACCTCATATGGAGACATCTTGACTGCAAAGACCTATTTTGTCGCGTAGAGCACACGCATCCACAAGACAGGACAATACCAAGTTCATCAAGAAAGCAACTATTCGTTGACAATTGAACACACTTTCTCTTTGATTATTTTAATTATAATATTATATCAAAACCAGGACATCAGCTCATATGATTAACTATGGCTACAAATCAATAATTTAAGATTTTTAATTTTAATTCAAGAACGACATATTGTTTTAAAATACATTGTATTTCATGTCATCACCTCACAGTGTAAAAGACACTTTCAAGCAGCAGAATGTAATTGTTGCGTCGTTCATGTGCCGTAGAGGAGACAGATTTCCAGCTCCTTGCAGAGTGGCTCTTTATTAACTACCGACTGGTAACTCACAACCATTTACGGAGATCTGGTTGGTATATCGACAAAAGGAACAAATTCCTTAAAAATCTTGATATTATTGAAGAACAAAACACATTTCGTCATGGTTGGTAAAGTCGTGAGTAAAGAATTTTGCAGGAGTGGAAATTTACTCGGATATTCCCCTCCAGGTTTTTTTGTTGTTGTTGTTGTTTAACGCCGCGCTCAGTGAGCCTGACCACCCGATCCCGTTAGTCGCCTCCTACGACAAGCGTGGGTTGCTGAAGACCTGTTCTACCCCGGATCCCCTCTCCGTAACAACCCCAGAACCAATGGCAAGGCACTCATGGGTTGCTTAAGAGCTATTCTAACCCGGATCTTTACGGTTCGCAGTTAGTAAGCTGTATGCCATCATTGTGTCATGCATGTATCACCTAACTTCGTGGACACATCTGATATCTACACCCCCGCAATTAATTTTAAAGACATTATCGACATTACACCTTCACTATCATTTCTTCAGAGTAAGTGAGTGGGTTTCGCAGCTTTTAGCAACATTCCAGCAATATCACGACGGGGGACACCGGAAATGGGCTTCACACATTGTACCCATGTCGGGAGTCGAACCCGGGTTTTCAGCGTGACGAGCTCTCACCACTAGGCTTACCCGACCGCCCTCATTTCATCAGGTCTTGTATTTCTTATCAGTGGTATATTTAACAACACTTCCATTATTTGCTGGCACCGACAATTTCTGCCCATGCTTTTATATTAATACTTACATATAACGTTGGTAAGTATCACAGTAACAACAAACTATATAGTTCCAAAATTGCCATGTACGGCTGAATAATGAACACTGTACAGAATATATATGGTAGGTGGAGGATCACCAACAATTGCATAAATGAGGGAAATAAATATGAGTAGGTTCCATACTAACATACGGATAATACTGTAACACCATGTTGGACAGAGAACAATAATGGGGAAGCCCAGTGAACAGGATTAAGTATACATAGGTGGGATTCCAACTGAACATATTTTATACTGTATTTCTTCGTTAGTTTTTTTCAAATAGCCAAGTGGGAAAGCTACGTATGATGTGATAAATGCTTCTATTGGAGAAACTGTTTTGGTACTAGCAGTTCAGCACAAGCTCTGAGACACTAAATGCATGTACTTGTGAATGACAGAGACCTAATCGTGTTCTCGTGGTTGACCCAAGCTTCCTTTATTAAAAAGCATTTTCCACGCAAGATGAAAAGAGTTGTGTTTTCTCCCCAGGTTTCAACAGCACACGAGGCTTTGTGCTGATGTTGAAAAAGGTCATCTCAGGCCAGGGTGTCGTATGTCATGTTAGCCTCGAGCGAGACATTCGTCACCTCAGTGTCTACACCTGACTGAGTATTGCACTACACGGCTGTCATCGGAACACTGCATTGTTATGGAATAGTGTCAGTTTCGAGGGAGAACTGTCGGCGACAATAGGAGGTCGCTATGAACATACCTTGTTTTGTTGGAGTATGCGTGTTGCTGTTTGGGCCGCTGGTCTCAGGTGGGTGTAACATATATTCGTTATAACATATGCACATTGATTATTTGTAGAATGATAACCATTCAAACACATTTAAACAGGTCGTAATTCATTCATTCATTCATGTCGATTACATAACTGCAGTATATGTATGTAACAGCACGCCCGATCAATAAAGGTAACCTATTTAGTTAAATGATGACGAGACACACTGGACATATATTGAATTTGATTGTGTCTGGAAGTATATTACAGGTGGTACATTGCTCCTGTGTAAGGCAAAGAATGTGTAATCTGTACATGAGACACACGGTCAGTCAACTGTGTAAACAAGATGGCGGAAACGCTATAGCTTAATGTTTCCACTTTGAGCGTGTCGTGCTTGGCTTCATATATATATATGTCAGGGGGCCCATGTCAAAATGACCTATATGGAACGTTTATATATATAATGCAGTAAACTTGTGGCGTTTTTGGACATGATTTCAAGAGCGTAAGCTAAAGAATTATTACTAATCGGTGGTATTTGCATGCAGTATTGGTGATTCACTTTAACAACAACAACAAATGAGTGCAAACATAAATACAGAGGAGATTGAACTAAAACTTTTTGTACTATTAACAACATGTATAATTGAATATGCAAGCATCATGGAAGACATGATATAATAGAGACGTAGCCGGTGATTAATAACTGTTATTACATAAAATTGAAATAAAATATGTAATTGCTGCATAATTTGCTGTTTTCCACAATACATTGATGGACATATTTAAACATTGCATTATTTTGTTCTTCATGTGAATTACTGTTTCCACTTAAATGTTTGCTTAATTCATCTGAGCAACTATATTAATGATGTTGATAAACAAAGGTTGTTCTTTTGAAGTATAGTTCTTACATTCGATGTTAAAGCATTTTCACATTGTGAACCGCAAAAGCAAAAAATAGTGTCAGACAAATTAATTCTATAAACATCATCTTTCAGATTGCTGATAACTGAAATACTATAGAGCTCCAATAACGTTGGGATAAATTATTGTTTAACATTTAGCTATAGAAGTACTTTTTTTAACACTTTCAATTCGTGTTTTAATTAGACGTTTATAAATGACATTTAAAACGTGATTGTTCTGACAAAAGGAGAACTTTTTGGATGATTGTTACGTAGGTTATACTTTGAAGCAGTTGGTCTATTACGAGGTAAAGTATCATTAAGTTATGAAGGACATTTATTCTTTTTTATTTTGTTGGATGTTGTAAGTTTTTTTCATTTCTTGTTTCTCTTTTTAGTGGTAGCCAACCCGTTCAGAAATACAAAACTTAAACTTGATACAAATTTGGTCATACCTGTAACAATGCTAAGCAGCAGCAAGCTGTATTAATTCAAGAACAACAGACATTATAGGCAGAACAGTTTCACACCTCTTGATCATGAGTATTCAAGAATAGGTATTGTATATGTCAGATATATTTTTTACAAATTGCGTCTATTTAAGTAATTTTAAATTTACGCATCATTAAATTAAATCATTTTTGCTGTTGACCTGGCAATAATTGAAATATGTGCAGTCAATTTGGATAACCCCGAACCTGTTTCTAACTAAAAAAGATCATATTTTATCTCAGAAGAATTCAGTAACAAATCATGTGCTTTCCCATTGATTTAAGATAAGACTTATAGAATCAGTCGATAAAGTGCCTTTGCATGTTTCATCGGTGAATAATCCAGTAACAATTTGAAGCCGATCAGTGATGACTGTAAACGATAAATAGAAAGGGCCCCAGTTCAGAACCTTTGGGGGACCCCTTGATGCATTTATTACTTGATTAACTACCATTAATAAATACTCTTTGGCAACGATCTGACAGATATCTTTATATAATAAACCAGTAATGCCATATTGTTGAAGTTTATGCAATATATCTGTGTGCCATACGCTGTCGAATGCCTACTAGAAATATCAGAGGAGTTCATGCAAAGATGTATTTGTGATCATCATGTGACTTTACATTCTGATGGTAAATTTTGATCAGTTGGGATGTAGCGCATTTTTGTGTGGATGAATAACGATTGATTTTTGGAAAGTAGTTTATGCTCAAGAAAGTAACTATACATTATTTCCTATTTATATCAGTGAAACAAGTCCGAAGTTTGAAGGGTGGGATTTATCTCCTTTTTGTCAACGGCATTACATGTCCTAGTTTTCCACTTTGATAGTAATGTGCTTTGTTCAAGAGATAAATTGAATAATGGACTTAGAGCAGTGCACGTGGCTATTGATATTCAGGTAATCTGTGGTTCAGGTTGTCGGGACCGCTTGCGTTAGTTACCGGACTTTGTTAGATCTGTCATTTCTTGATTTTCATGATGAGGTAGTGTGTTGTTATCAGAGGGAATAGAGGGAACCTAAATATATAGTTTTACATTGCACTGTTATAAACTTGGAGGTAAATCAGAATTGTGATCATGTCACGATACTGATACTTGATCCCGTTTTGAGGTAAAGCAATAGGCAACATCTAACATTTATTTTACTTGTCCGACTGGTGTAATGCTGGTATGAGGAACATAAATAACCTTCACGCCATAGCCAGGGTAAAGGTGACAGAAATGTCGAATCTGTGTGAATTGATTCTTTGTAAATATTAGAAGCGCCTATGATTCCCAAATTAACAGCAGAGCACTGTCCATCTTCAAATAAAGGGATAGCGTGACGTAATACAATTGTTTCTAATAAATGATGCAATAAACCATTGACACTTACTACCATACATGTATTTAGGGTCCATGGATAAGCTCTCTCAAACCTTCTATCTTTCTACGCCCCACATTTAATGGGTGCATACGCACAGTAACCAGTTAGACAGAACCCAGGTGATGAAAGGTAATGTGTTTCCTTGCATACATACTCCCCTGGAAGTCACTTTTATAAAGGCTACATGTGTAATCGTCATATTACATCTCGCAACATCGAGACTGAAAATGTGTTTCAATTAAGTATTTATAGTCTTGCCTTCATATGGAACGAATAAAGCTCCTTAAATCTATATCAAGTGAGATATGGACAGAATAGATAAATACGGATAACGTAATGTGTACGTTGATTTCTTGAGGCTGTTTATTTGTGTTATTGAAGTGTTCACTGGGCGGGTTACATTCTTGTTAAGGAAATAAATGTCACCGGGTCGCTTTCCCTTGTTCATTTGTTAAGTTGTCCTTTATATACGGTTTTACGTGAAGATATTTTACGGAAGTGTTACAACATACGGCCCGGCGTTAAAGTGTCATCGACAAGTCAACAACTTCCCCTACTTTAATCAAATGACGACATGATTTTTCTGTAGGCAAAACCTTTTGCAATATCTTAGCGCATGTGCGCCTTTTAAGGTCCAGATAAATTGTATTATTGGGTATATATCCCAACACTCTATAAATGACTGTGTTCATCAATAATATATTATTTTATAACTGAGTGGCTTTATCATCTGTCATACATCGCAGGGCGATTGGTCGCAATATAGTTTTACTGAATAGTATGTATAATAGTTATGTTCTATGTAATTGCGATAGAGATGTAAATAAACTATTGTCATGATGTCTGTCTGTTCCCTATCCTGTTATCGCCGGCAGCTACCCGGCAGTAGGACTAACAGCGCTGACGCTACACTGACCAATGCAATAACTGCACAATAGTGGCCTCTACTAGACAAACAGATATGTTTGTTTTGGAAGCCCCTTACTGAGCGCGTGATATCAACACTTTCACTGGGACATCTAAAACTTTATACGAATATTACGATTTTTTTTCTCCCGGAAATTGACTGATATCTAGCAAAATTGATATTCGCAACAGAATTGCAATCATTTTTTTTCAACTTACATGTACTTGCCCTTTATCCTCTGGATTGTGTTCCTATGAAAATCCATTTATTTTGCGTTTTCATTTTACATCATGAAATCAATCGTAAATAGACCTAATTCGGAAGACATTACTGATACATTTAAATTTCTATCCGGGGAACAAAGCTGTATGAAGATTTGTCACCGGTCGTTTGTACTAACTAGCCTACCTTTCCGGAGGTGTATCGACTTGCCAAGAACCCTGCTTGAGTAAGCTCTACAATATTTTCGAAAGTTGCATGGTAAATGCGGAGGTTGACATTTCAAATATATATGAGTTAAATGTGTATTTTGGTTTCGTTTGCATGAATCAAATAGTATATTAGTATAATTCGATTTATGATACAATAATCCCGAGGATAGCATATCCATAATGACATATATTTCTGTTTACACATTACGGAAACATATACATAAGTGAAATTCGTTTTATTCACCGCACGTATTACTAGCAGCAGCACTTGTAGATGTAGCGATGACGCAGTTGTGCAATGTTGTTTCAATGTTACCTGCATATAACACTTCACATAATAGCTGCCGTTTAAGTGATATTATATACTACTCAAAAGAAGTTAAGGATCACCCGATTCTTTCATATTGGTAAAGTTAATCTGCCATGGCATGAGAGATTAACTATAGTAATATGAAAGAATCAGGTGATCCTTAACTTCTTTTGAGTAGTATATACCCGCATTAAGTACATATGATATGTGTGGACAGGGATTAACCTAAACATATGTTATATCTTAACCGTAAACGCGTTTCACTGAATTTAATATAGTATATAAATGTTATGGTTTTCATACAGTTGTGCACGTTAATGTTAGGTTATCATGAAAATAGGCTATTATGATATTACATATTATTTAAACTTACGCTTAATGCTATTTATTGGCTGTAAGTCACATAAAGTCCTTCATTATTTGATGATTGAGTGTTGTTTGTTTGCCGGTACATGTGATGGTGGAAAATCATGTTCTATATTGTATGAAACAGCCCGTTTGATGAGTCAAGCCAGCAAGGTGGTTCATCCCACGTTTCTGAACGTTGAGAAACAAATATTAAAGGAGATTAGACAGTCTGTGTATGAGTCAATATGATGAAAAGAAAGTAGTCATTACAAAAACCATGTTCAAGTGTTTACAGTGAACGTGTTCTTTACAGGTGCGTGTAACGTTACACTTTATGCCCAGAAGGAACCATTGAACTTCACGTCTCCTAACTACCCAGGCAATTACAGAAAGTAGGTAAAATGATATTCGTGTACGAGTTTTAATGTGTTTTTTTTATTAGCGGTCAATATCTAGATATTAGCATCCACTGAAATAATAATGAGTGTATTTAGTGTCAAGTGTTTAACACTGTGGTGCTGCATGGACAAAGTCATGGATCATCCCAAAGATTCATGTGAATCGATGTATGAATATTATTTCCATGATCTTTTCTTCTTTAAAGCACGATCTTGTGATATTTCAAACATTGCGAAGAAGATCTAGACAAGTTTAGTCATTGTGTTTTGTAGAGTCATATAGCTATATTTTCTTACAAACATTTCTTGCAGCAATGACAACTGTTACTGGGACATCTATCCTCAAACAAGAGGCTACAGAGTTATACTCGACATGGTGTACACCAATATCGAAGGTCCATTCCCCTGTAGACAGGACGTCCTGACCATATACGTCACAAATAACGGTAACGTGGAAATAATTATTGGTGTATATGCTCCAGGATATATTGTTTGACTATGTTAAGGGGGTAAAAGATGCTTTGAAAAACGCCCATTACCTGATTGTAATGTTATGTCATTGCTTAATGTTTTTCATCAATGGGACATTGCGTGGAATTAAAAATATTCGTCAGACAAAGTACACGAAGTAACACGTATATCTTCCGTGGTCTCTATATGACAATAAAATAGGCTTGTTCACATGTTTTATGTTTGTAAGCACATACTTACTAACTACTTATCAACAAGAATAATTGCAGCCATTCTCATTTTCCATAACAGCTAATCATACTTCAACCGAGTTACACAAAATTTGTGGAAACAAAAGATGGAATCTTATTACCCATGATGACCAGCATTTTCACGCCGTGTTCACGACTGACGGCAGTGTTTCGACGAGGGGTTTCTTAATTCGATATTATGAAACAGAGGGTAAGTGAATTAATGACAATGTTTTGTGACGTCATTTAATACTGTACAATATGAAGGTGAACATACGAGGGGCGTTCAATATGTTTTGCAACTTGGGCATTTGTGTTTACACAAACAATGTCAACTTGTGGCCGGAGTGACACTAGTCATAGCATCAGGTTGACACGTGTCATAACACGTTCCAGACACAACAATAAGTTAGATGTGATGGCTTTATTCACCTAAGGGTGGTCACATTCATGGATTCTCTCAAACATGAACAACGCGCTGTAATAAAGTTCCTTACATGCTCCGGTTCACAAGTCGAGAATTGCACAGGCCGCCATATCTGAATGTGGATTGGAACAGTTAAATCACCCACCCTACAGCCCAGACTTAGCCCCCAGTGACTATTTCCTGTTCCGGCAAATGAAATCTGTCCTACGTGGAAGACCCTTCCAGGATGATGAGGACATAAAGGCTGTCACAGAGGCGTGGTTAGAGGGCCAATCTGCGGATTTCTATAAAATTGGTATTAAAAGCTTGAAGGACAAATGGAATAAGTGTATTGAGGTGAATGAGGTTATATTGAAAAATAAAAGTGCCAAAGATATTCTGCGACTTGGTCTTACATTGAAGTTGAACGCCCCTCGTATGTCTGGCTCCATGATTGCTGCTTTCTTTCGCAACGTGCGCAACCTTTCGCCGTTTTATTTACACTTATTAATGTAACCAAAGTACGTGGCAATCATATTGTTATGATCTTTTCTGTTTGGTGATAGCGGGCATGGTTAATAACGTGGCATTGGTTGAGTGTCACGGAAACTATAACCAATAAAATAATATTGGAACCACTTCAAATAACACAGTGAATGACCAAGCACAGACATCATGTCAGCACTGTTCAAAACGAAGCGACCCTTGTACTGGTTAGTTGTAAAGAACACACCACTGTCCTGGCGTCATAACGTTTTACAGACAAGAAGTCCTAGCAGTGTAGCCAGTGATATATGACGTCACAAATTGCCCAATCAGATAGAGATCTCTGCCTAATATCTTGCCACACCTGAATAATCTACGAAGCGGAAAAAGGCATTTAACAACTACTATGAAACAAGATCAGTTTTGCTTATTGCCTACCGGTGGAAAAAAATGCTTCTGAACAATTTTTTTTTCTTTCGTTGTCTGACATAGATTTGACACAGCAGACAGGACCTTTTATGCACGATTCTAAAATATCGTGGTATAATTTGTCATATACAGTTAATAATATTAACTTTCCTTGAATGAATGCAAACGCATCATGTGAGTCATACACATTATATCCTTATCTCACTCAGGGAGAGCAGCATGCGATGCATCTCTCGTGGCCACTTCTACCGGCAAGATATTTACCTCGCCTGGATACCCAAACACCTACCTGCCGTGAGAAGTTTTAATACTATTTCGACTATGACATCAAATATATCCAAATCTGGTCAAATACGTTGTGGTACGACTGACAAAAAGAGGGTCTGTTATCCCACGTTTGTTAATACTAACACAAAAACACAAAAACAAAAGGTATTATTCCAGTCGATGTCTTATATGTACTTGTAGATTCTAGTTTTATTTGAATATAAGTGTGTGAATAAATGAGCTTTTATTTATTTTTAGCTCAAACAACTAGACAATATCATTCAATTCACTTCAGTTTACTTCTAATGTGTAGGCCATCTGCCCATGGCTAAATTTGTATAACAATCGACGTGAAGCACTCAAATCTTATTGTACTGACAACAATGTACCACGAACTAGATGTTTAATTGATTTAGATTGATTTAAAAATATATTGATATTAAATTTATGCTTGTTCGGCTACACACAATATTTCTGTGGTAAGTAATCCACCTGTAACTTGTAACTACAGAGCAGACTAATAGCAAATTATCCCTGTATTCCACATACCAAACATTACAAACAGAGGGTATCTTCTGTTTCGTGGGATTTTAGTGCTTGTTTGTTTGTTTGTTGTTTAACGCCGCACTCAGCAATATTCCAGCTATATGACGGCGATGTGTAATTAATCGAGTTTGGATCAGACAATCCAGTGATTGACACCATGAGCATCGTCATCGCAATTGGGATACGAAGACATGTATCACCATGATTCAACACTTAGCTGAAGAGAAAGAAAACAACTAAACTTAGCAAGTGCAACTAAATTTATTGACTGCCACACAGATAAGATACAACCCTACATTAAACGATACCTTGAATTGAGAATAGGATAAATTAAAGATGCACAACCCTTTTCAAGGCATCTTCCTGAGGCAAGGGAGTTAACTGACTATAAAAGTCCAGTTTCCACCCTTGCCGAACTAGGCTGGTATATTATGGAGTTACATTTTGGCTGGACTAACGAGTCTATGCATAGTCCAATCAAAATCGCGCACCGAAATCGAAATCCGGTTCGTAAACTGTCGTGCAGATTTCGGTCGATTGCAGGATTTGCAAAGCATGTGCACCGCTAACTCATTGTCAGCAGATATTTTCCAATTCTTTTCATGTTTTTGATCAAGGTGCTCACGTGATTTGATGCATTTCGCGATGTAAGACCCGTTTTATCACAATATAGATGTTGATTATCGATCAGATCGTCCTGACTTGGCGCCACCATTTTGTGTGAAACAAAAGCAAGTGATACGAGAGGTGGAATCTGATTGGTCCATAGGAGAGGCTAAGAAGGGACATAACTGGTAATAGCCAGTGGAAGCGCTACGATCGAGCCCAGTAATTCCAGCCTAGTTCGGCAAGGGTGGAAACTGGAATTGAACAGTCAGTTAACTCCCTTGCTTTGGGAAGATGTTTCAAGGGGACTAAGTCAATCCTGTTCAATATACACAAGATGAACTGACTCGGTACTGACAGTACAAGGTATTCAGCAACCCATAACGGCCGAAAAATGCGACCTTGCTGGTCGAAAGAGGCGACCAAGAAACGGGATCGGAAGGTCAGGCCCGCTGACTTGGTTCATACATGTTATCTCAAATTGCGTAGATCGATGCTCATGATGACAATCACTTGATTATCTGATCCAGACTCGATTATTTACAGACCGCCGTTATATATCTGCGACATTGCTGAGTGTGGCGTTAAGCAACAAACAAACACTAATTGGTAGTTCTTGCATTGTTTTCAGGACACAGTCATGTACCTGGAATATTACAACAGAACAACAAAATCAAGTCATTCTATTGTTCACGAAGGACTCGGAACTTCAGGGCAGTACCTCACGCAGGGTTTGTGATACGGATTACGTCACTGTATATAACGGACAATACAGTAAGTATATATATATCTGCATGAAATAAAAGCAACTTAATGTAGCCCCGACTTCATCATTAGTGTGTTTAGGAAACCCGATCAAATGGTGATGATACTAGGTGTTTGCGAGATGGTCGTTTCCTGTCCAACTGGTGGCACATGTCACAAACACGCTGAAACAAGTCAATTCAAGTGTCCACCTGAACAACCATGGTAACATATGGCACCAATCAAAATAAGGAATTTTATAGGACATAATTTTGATCACTGATGTGTTAAATTTGGAAATCCACTTGTCTTCCATTAAACGTTACTTTTGGCATTGAATTATGCAAACCTGATAAAAACAACTTTGGAGCATGTTCGCATAACGTGTTTTGAAACTTTTGTTTTAAAGTAATGCAATATTGCTCGACATAAAGACAAAGTTGAACATTGGAAAATGAAGTCATCCCTTTTGATATACAGTATTGTGTATAATATTTTGTCAGTATGAATATTTATGCAAAGATCTAAATCTAAACCAGAAATGGGGCAGTTTCTCTCGGCCCGTTCATTTCCAGTTCAGGTGGATAAACTGAATTGGCTTTTCAAACGGTATCAGATCATCGTCATACCTAATTTAAAAGCTTTGCCAATTCACTTCCACTGATTCAGAAATACGAGGTGGATTCATAGTGACAAAGACAAAGCTATATAACTGAAGGGATGACTTCAACTGTCCAAAAGTCGACTCTCAATTTATATCGAGCAAGATTCCAGCAGCTCCACCCTTTGGTGTCTGCTATCACAACTTTTAAGGTACAATCCAGCAGGTTCTTTCTATGCAGAGCGTCACACGACTCTTGTTCAAAAGTTGTTTGATGAAGGTTGCAACATTCAAAGCCTCAGTGAAGCTTCAAAAAGTTTTATAGGAGACATGTTGGGACAGGATGGACACATCAGTGAAACAATTATGTCCATTGCACTACTTTATATCGACTTGTACCAGATTGTCACACTTAACAATTGTATATGTTTGTGACGCGTGCCACAGGTGGGGCGCAGTACACGCTCACCTTTTTACGAACACCTGGTATCACTATTTGATATAGTCAGAATCGCACAATGCATGGACTCTGTTGCTAGCAGAGATTTCTTATGAATATGGAATGAGCTTTGTCGCATTTATTTATTGACAAAATTGACTTTGGTTATTTTTTAAGAATGCCAAAAAATCAATCTTTTGGGTACTCTGCATCAAATCCACATATCTCAAATACTTTAAAGTCATCCCGTAGTTGCATTAAGAATTATGGTGAATCTTTAACACAAGGACTTATCGGCAAATTGCAGAAAGGTAAAACGGTGATGGCTCAGTGACATCAGATACACTACATGTTTGTTTGTAATGCCACTCCTGGAGTTGATTAGACTGTATCACTGTATGTTGTATTTGGAAACACGTCCACTGGAACCACAGGGTTAATCAAGTAGTAATGTATAACGTCAATTTATCACCCAAGTGCTCATTCAAGTACTCCGGTTATTGTCACTGAAACGATGCGAAGTAAAAGTGTGCGTCAATCTGTATAAATTTCCCTTTGCAGTCAGGAAATGGTCTACTATCTGAAGTAACGTTAAACTGGGTTAAAATACGGCTCCTTTTGTTCCTTCATTTCCGCATGCCATCTGCCTCTGTCATTGAGCCGCGTATTTACGTGTCTGTATGGAATTCAATATACAGTGGAAATGCCTATTGTGAAACCAGGATTGACATGAGTCCCACCATCTTTCATTGAAGTTGGATTCAAGAAGGCAACGTCCTGGTCATTGATACCACATAAAAGCATAGTTTCACGTTAAGCATGACAGACAACTGATTGGATGCTCAGACAGTTATTAATGAGTCAAAGTGAAAATTTTCAACTACCTCAGTGGTGTAAAGGCTTATGATGTTTCTTTTCATATCCGACACCGAAAAAGTGTATAACGTTTATGCTCCTGCATAAACAAATATATTTAACAACGAATGAAAAGAAGGGATATGCTCTGCGATCCCGGATTTCGATTGCATTGCTCGATTTTGATTGGACTATGCATAGACTCGTTAGTCCAGCCAAAATCTAACTCCATAATACCAGCCTAGTTCGACAGGGGTGGAAACTGGACTTTTATAGTCAGTTAACTCTCTTACCGCGGGAAGATGATACTAAATCAGCACCATCTCACAAACTGACTTTAAATTGCCTGTCTACCAACATGTGGACCGCCTGCGTGGTCTAGAGGTAGAGCGTCCATCAAGACGGAGGGCTGACGATCTGGGGTTCGATCCCCGGCCGCGTCATACCAAAAGACGTTAAAATATGGTACTTGTTGTTACCCTACCCGGCTATCGGCATTCAGGGGCGAAGACGTCTGGTCGTCTCGTAGTCAGTATTCCGAGTATTTATTTGTAAATTGTCGTCTTAACCGAAAAATATGTGTTGTTTAATACCTGTTTTTCCAACATGAGATTAAACAATTCCAACAAATTAACAGGCAGCCTAAATAACCTTAACAGATTTGTAGGTGGGCTAAACAGACTTTTTATAGTACTGATACATGAACGGCAAAATAACGTCATAAGTTTCATTTGAGTAACCTTGCAATCGTACGCATTAGGCTAACCATTTTCCAAAATTACCTCAAATCCTTAACCCGCGCGTATGGATAATGATGTCATTAAAAGTGACGTCATGCACGTTATTTCACCTTTGTTACGATCTTTCATACATAAGAATATCCTCATAGGGGATAGTATCCTATATTTTTATGATCGACAGATGAATGATATTGTCAACCAACAATAAAAATGAGAGTGCTTTTCTTTGGCGTCATATTTCTGGGTCACAATGAGCGGTCATTATCCAAGATATGAATATGGCAATGCGTTTGGTTAGTTCTTGTGTGTGTACATCATTCTTGACTGTTTACTTCCTCACATTGTTGACATGGCTTTCATTTCCAGGCTACGACGAAATCGGCACCTTCTGTGGTCACCAACAACCAGTATTTTCCAGCTGGGGGAACTCACTGCGTGTCCATCTACAAACTGATGACAGAAACAGCTACAAAGGATTCAAAATGCTGTACAAAGCTGTACCTGGTTTGTTTAAACTAAACAATTTGACTCAACCTTGCAATTGCTCAGTAGCTCTCTCTCGCAGACAACATTATACGAAATGCAATTGATAGTCTGTTGTGGATTGCCTTAACGACACCACAAGCAAAATACCAATGAAAGGTTACGATATGCATTAGAACACCATTAATCTGGACAGTATAGTTCCTATAATGAACTGAATTGCGGCGTCACATGGTCCAATGCACCAGTTAGAAAATCAGGTAAAGTTGAGCAACGTCGGTCACCAGCAGTCCTTTGATGGGTGACCGTCTTTCGGCTACTTGGGTGTTGAGAGTTTCTACGGCTTCGGTCCTGCCCCACACTGTATCACATGTGGTGTCTCCTTGGGCAAGTAGCATTGTTCAGAATGTGCCTCTGTTCACCCAGCAGTGAATGGGTACCCGGTAGGATGAGATGGCAATGTGGTTGTCTTCTAGCGCCTGATAGGCAGCTTGGGATGTATACTCCCCAGGGACCTGACAATGATTGTTGAGTGAACACTGACAGTGACCTTTGTAGTATTAGTGCTTTGAGCATGCCCCTGTGTGGTGTGGAAATATGGTCTTATAAATGGACTAAAATTAGTATTATTAAATAACCTGAGGCAGTGTCACAATGTACATATGCGCTCCCTTCAATTATCGTCTGAAAGACGATGGGGATGTCAAACAAACATGTTCTTGACCAACACGGTTTCATTGAATTTATATCAGAAACATCCGTGATGCGTTCAAATGTTACACATGCATATATATAGTGAGTGATTATTTCTGTTAAATCACGGCATAAAAGCTTAATGTGTATGGAAAGTCCAAAGTCATGCAGACGTTTAACACTTCTGTGAAACCCATGAACACGGGTATATGGTGCTGACAAATATAAAACGTAATTTGAGCGAACCGGGATTCGAACGCGCATTTATTGGTTTCTGGCATGTCCAGGGGACGCATCTCTGCACAGAGATTTGTGGGTTGTCGGACCACCCCTGCCCCTGTATAAATATATAATTTATATTTATATATATTCATATGACGATGAATTGCAATTAAAAAAAAACACGATCGAATTCCGTGTAATTATGACATTTTCAAAATGATATCATTATATCTCCATCAGCAACAACGTGCATCCTTACGATGCCTGCAGGGCGCAGTCCAATACAGTTTGTCTCCCCTGGTTATCCTAACGGCTACCAAAGGTAAATTACAAACAGTTGCCAGGAAAACATTCCGTTCCAAATAATTATGGAACATGTATCGGCTCCCTAGAATCATTAGTCTAATTCTTTCAAACCCTTCGCTTTATGAAAAGAAAGATGTATACATATGTAGATACGACTTTGATCATGTTCCATGGCGATTACTAGACGAGTGTCTATCAGATGCCATTTATCTTAGAACGAGCTGTTTCAAAACGTATCTGACGAGCGCAGGCGAGTTAGATACGCATTTGAAACGGGTTTTAAGATTAATGGTATGTGACAGGCACGAGTGTAGTATTCTGTTTCTTACACACCCTAAAATGTCACCTTTTTTGCATCGAATCGATGCATTTTGGTCCATTCTCGTGATCGCAGTGGCGCATTAATACACAACGGTCATTATTGACGTCACCCGACGTACTGTTTACCTGCTTACTACTCATAAATAATGGAACTCTACAAAAAATGTTTCCGTTATATCCGTTGCTGGATTATCAAGGCGATGATGATAACGCACACTAGAAAAAAAATAAGTGAACCTGCATGATGCCGAGTGAATAATTTTCACCTCAAAGAAATTACCAAATATGTACAACAATTAAACAATGTATGACATCACTACTAGTGACAGACTTTTACAAAATGGCGTGTACACTACGTGGGTTTTTAAGAGGAGGATTCTTTCGTTGATCGAGTGATCGTATATACAAATATGTGTCACGTAAGTTATCAGAAACATTCTGACAATCTGCATACTGATGTTTGTTTTTATGTCTTCCAATGCAACCAAGAGAATTAGTCGGGAAATGCAGATATCTACCGTCGCCGAGGGTGTCATGCCAACACAAAGGACGGGAACTGTCACGATTTCTGTTGAATTTACCTTTTTATTGTTATTGTAATATGTATAATTTTAATTCCATTATTCGTGCTACCACACTCTTCCCATGAATATTCTCAAACACGTGCGCTAATATCGGCAACAAATAAACGAATGAATCTCTCAAAATAGGAGAGAATGCTACACAGTGTAAAATCTGAATTTTGATTTGTTTACATTTCAAACAAGTACAGTTTTCCGAGCACAGCGTTCGTTTCCACACCTACGTATTTCGCTTGATTTCAACTAGATAATTTGTATTGGTGACAAAGACCATTTGTCATTTGATTCTAAATTGTATGAGGAATTCAGGGATGTATGCATCGAGTTTGAAATATACTTGATGAAATAGGCTTCTTATAACCGGCTTACCTGAACTGTGATTTTGTAAACACTGTATCCAATATGGCGGAAAGTACACTTCGGCGTTCGCATTTGCGTATTTTGCAGACATTCTAGATTCTAAATGATTCTAGCCTTTTGCGGCGACGTTTCAGAATTATCATTAGTGAATTGGTGAAAAACAGAAATCAGAAAATAGAAATCTAATCATGCTCACTGGTGTGCTATTTTTTAAATTCAATTCTCCGAGTAAATATATGATATTTAGATTTCTAAACATATAGGCCGAATAAATAATGAACGTCGTGATTGTATTAATAAAGTATCAAAAATAGCGAAATTTAGGATGTACCTATATTTAAGGAGGTCACTTTCAATAGTTTTACTATGCCTAAAATGACAATGGATATCACAGAAAAGGGACTTTCCCACATAATTCAAAACTGTGAAGTGTATTAGTGTGCGTGATGCATTTCCAGTTTTATCCGACTTCGAAGCGAAGGTTGATGAGGAGCGACATCTCTGGCATCCTGGGGGTAGAGACTCTAAACCCATAACGTTCTACACAGACGTTGGTTAACATTCGACTGAAGCAGGAGTAACTTGCTGTCATGATCATAATCTGACCTCAGGTCATCACCATGGAGTAGCCAATCACTGGCCTGGAATTCGATCTCACACATATGTTTGACACCAATTATCTCACATGTATTTCTCGCCCACGGGTGTGTAAGAGAACCTATTTTCCTCGTCCAAATGATTCATCATGTCAAAGCGTACATAGGTATATATACAATATGCAATATGCTACTGGTTAAAAAGACTAGATGTACATGCACTAGTTGTAAAGTTTGATTGCAGCATTAAACATATCGAAAAATTAGATTTGAATAATTAATGCGAAGTAATATTTATTGTGTCTCTATTTATCTCATATCATTATTTTGTTCTCAGCGGCATTTTCATAACACAATCTTATATATTGACAAGACGATAACATGATTCAAATAATACCCTTAATACTGGAAAAGCGGATTTAAACCCCGAATCACTCCATCATTTATTAGCACAAGGACTTGTGGTTCTTTACCAACGTCGTCAAGGGCTGTACCGCAGGAGCCCAAATGAATAAACGTCGGCTCGTGGAGTTGACAACCGAGCTTAGTCCTCTGTATCGGTACGTGATGTATGTACACAGTATCTGTACACTGAATCTGTACACAATATATCTACACTGTATTTGTACATTGAAACTGTACACTATCTGTACACTGTATCTGTACACTGTATGTGTACACTGTATGTGTACACTGAATCTGTACACTGTATCTGTACACTGTATGTGTACACTGAATCTGTACACTGTATGTGTACACTGAATCTGTACACTGTATCTGTACACTGTATGTGTACACTGTATGTGTACACTGTATCTGTACACTGTATCTGTACACTGAATCTGTACACTGTATCTGTACACTGTATGTGTACACTGTATCTGTACACTGTATCTGTACACTGTATCTGTACACTGAATCTGTACACTGTATGTGGACACTGTATGTGGACACTGAATCTGTACACTGTATCCGTACACTGTATCTGTACACTGCATCTGTACACTGTATCTGTACACTGTATCTGTACACTGTATGTGGACACTGAATCTGTACACTGTATCCGTACACTGTATCTGTACACTGTATCTGTACACTGTATCTGTACACTGTATGTGTACACTGTATGTGTACACTGTATATGTACACTGTATCTGTACACTCTATGTGTACACTGTATCTGTACACTGTATGTGTACACTGTATCTGTACACTGTATCTGTACACTGTATGTGTACACTGTATATGTACACTGAATCTGTACACTGAATCTGCACACAGTATCTGTACACTGTATCTGTACACTGTATGTGTACACTGTATGTGTACACTGTATGTGTACACTGTATATGTACACTGTATCTGTACACTGTATCTGTACACTGTATGTGTACACTGTATATGTACACTGTATGTGTACACTGTATGTGTACACTGTATATGTACACTGTATCTGTACACTGTATATGTACACTGTATCTGTACACTGTATCTGTACACTGTATCTGTACACTGTATGTGTACACTGTATATGTACACTGAATCTGTACACTGTATGTGTACACTGTATATGTACACTGTATCTGTACACTGTATGTGTACACTGTATGTGTACACTGTATATGTACACTGTATCTGTACACTGTATGTGTACACTGTATGTGTACACTGTATATGTACACTGAATCTGTACACTGTATGTGTACACTGTATATGTACACTGTATCTGTACACTGTATGTGTACACTGTATATGTACACTGTATCTGTACACTGTATATGTACACTGTATCTGTACACTGTATCTGTACACTGTATCTGTACACTGTATGTGTACACTGTATATGTACACTGAATCTGTACACTGAATCTGTACACAGTATCTGTACACTGTATCTGTACACTGTATGTGTACACTGTATGTGTACACTGTATCTGTACACTGTATCTGTACACTGTATCTGTACCCAATATATCTACACTGTATTTGTACAGTGAATCTGTGCACTGTATATGCACACTGGTTGAAACCCAAAGCCATAATAGTGTAAGCTCACATACTTCAAAGTTCTTCTGATATAAAAAAACTATTAGTCACTATAACTAACATTTACCGAGACAAAGCCTGTCATGATATCATTGCAAATATTTTGTATGGCTAAGCATGTGCTTTCTGTTTAAGAATAACTTTCTGTACGTTGCAGTGGATTAGATTGTCAATGGACTATAAATGTGCCGTATGGAAGTACCATCACGGTTCAAGTTCTCTTTCTTGATATGGAAAGAAGGCCATCGTGCAAAAATGATTATCTTCTCTTCAAAGATGGTAGGTAATCCTTGGATCTATGCTATCTTACTCTTGCTATCAGTTCCGTGAAGCAGATGTAGCTACGGGTCTGTGGTAACGAGACACACGTGTATTAACAATTAGGCAAATAACGAGGTGTGGTATATTTAGCTTTTATTTCAAAATGCAAAATCAGAAATTATGAAATCCTTTATCTTACTGTTTGCAATGTGATAACGTGTTGTTTTGACTGAATTAACATTTTATTAATCATCGCTGCTTGCATCTTTTGGACTTGATACAAAATCTGTAGCGACCAAAAGCGACAATTTCTCAACTTATCAATCGGTGAAAAAATATTGGAAACAGGACAACTGTTTGTAGTCAAAGTCAATGTCAACAGATGTTTATTGCATTCAAGGCCTCCGCCCCGGTGCATCCCCTATTGGCCTGCGTCCCATTTGGCCTAAAGAAACAGAAATGACCTTTCCCATTTGGCCTACCACTGATTATTTTAAACAACCTACACCCCTTTTGACAAAAATGATTTGGATTGAGCTTAATAAGCTCTTGTTATTTCACACAGGCTTCTTCTGTGAAGTTGATTAATGTAACTATCTCACAATTAATTAATCCTTTTCTTATGTTCATAAGATGCTGTTAGCTTGTATTTCTCTGTTGTTGGACTGGTTCATTCTCATCACTCTGGGGGAGACGGGTAATTAGTGAGTGATCAACCAAGCGATTAATTACCGTAATTAAATCCTCTAAAAGCGTAGGCCAATTGGGAAGTAAGCCAATCGGGAGGACACCTCCGCGCCAAATATATAGCAATTACATGTGAGTAGTTTCACATATTCGGATATACCTTTATGTTTGATGGTTCGTTTCTAAGAGAAATTGCATTTTTTGCATATGTAGCCAGTTTTATTATGAAAACACCATACAGGTACAGAATTGGCAGATAGTGTACTGGAAAAAAACCCGTTCCTCAGGTAGCAATAATAAGGACATACGAAAGTAATATGAATTTCATTGTCTATAGCTCAATGACATAATGGACATGTCCTCTTCGATTTTACAGAGGGCATTTGTTTTCCTTCTTTTATCATGACATCTAACAGTCCGATGAATAAAATGACGTCTATGGTTTTTGATGTTATATTGATATGTTTTTCTGTGGCTGAATGAGACTCTTAAAAGTTATGCATTGAACTGTTTTCCAGAGTGGAGTGCCATTCTTGGTAAGACATATTGATAGATTATTCACGAAAATCTTTCAAAAAGAGTGCCACATCATCAAATGTTTTTTTAACCGAACAAAGCCGTACAAGCACATATTATAAGCAAATTTGGGGATTCGGCGTTCATGCATTATAGTGAGTGAGTGAGTGAGTGAGTTAAAATTCATGCATTGTAAGAGAATCAAACCAGTGTTTCAAACATTTAACTCGCCAAGGATCATGCAAATTGGTGTTGATGGACCAACAGGGTAAACGATGTAGCTTTTCGACACAATCGAATCGCTAAAATCAGCAATAGTCCAGCTATGTGACGGTGGCCTGAAAGTAAATTGAACATTATGAGTGATGTCCCACGCCCTCTGGTACGAAGACACCATATCAACCAAGTCACTGATCCTGACATCCCGGTCCATGCCGTCTCTCACCGCAAGCATGGGCTGCAGAGGACCAATTCTGACCAACAATCCGAACGGGGTCATTGACATGGGACATAAAACTCAGGCCAAGTTTTCATAACTTTATACTTTGTCATTTACTGGCGGACAAGATTAATTTATCCCAACCGAGGACAAGATTGTCCAAATAGTACATTAAGATGAGATGATAAGTCGAAAGAAGGGAGGCACAGGGTATGGGGAATATTTAGCGTAATGGCCCTCATGTTACTAAAGGTAACATGCCAGTCCCATAATGAAACTACGTACATTCGTTAATTAATCATTGCTATTTCATACTCACATTTCAGGGAACACGACGAATGCTCCCACACTGGCAAAGATCTGCAGAAATACGTCTACACCCATCACCAACTCTGGTAACCACATGATCATTTCGTTTCACTCAGACATGTCTGTCACAGGAAGAGGCTTTCGTCTGCAGTACTCAGCTGGTAATTGTTCTATTCCCTACAAGAGTTTTTAATGTTTTACAAAGCTCAACATTGTGGTATTGTTGAGTCATCAAAGTCATACTCTTGTTCATGTTTTTTTCTATTTGAACAATAATGAGTGACCCAGAGTTTCCCTTCTGTGATACACTGCTGCTTGTAACCTGGTACCCACCTTACAGTAACTTACAAAGTTACCTATACAATGCTCTCCAAGACCTTGTGTCATCTATCAACGCCATGATCACATCAGGTTGAACATCCTTGAGAATATCAGGCACCTCTTTTGTGTTGCTAATGGGACTTAACAGTTTACATCCTCTTTGGGTTTTAGCTCCAGTTGCATCCGAGGTCGTCAATGTAAGTTGTGATGGCTTAGGATTTACAGGCATCCAGAGTATTACATTTCCGTTTGCTTATGCCGTTGCAGGACCTGTTTGTGGATTGTCAAATCTTTCCGCCTCTTTGACAGAGAAAACTTTGACCTCTCCTGGCTATCCATCATACTATTACAAGTAGGTACCTACACACTTGACAAGTGAGTACCTTTAGCCAGTATATTATTTGCACTACTAATGTGACCAGTAGAAAGACCTAAACACGTGACAAGTAGCACTACTTTCATAACAGGTAAGAAGAGTTCCACAATTGACAAATAGCAATACACAAGTGATACATAGCACCACGTACGTGACAAGTAATGACACTACACACGTAACTTATAAGTAGTCACTTTTAAATAGTGAGACGATATATTCTTACGACCTTAGAAATATTTGAATGTTTTGCCTTTTCTAAAATAGCATTTATGTATCACTGAATATTGCATGTTCTTGGCACACTCCGATAGGTACATGTGGATATGTGGTGTGCATTATTTACTGGCAGCTCACAAATCATGCTCATACTGAGTTTTTGTAGAACAGAATAGACTCTGCATTGATATTGCCGGAACATAGTGCTTAAAGCGGCATAAAACACATGCACGCTCACTTACTGTTAATCAGTGGCAAGAGTTAGTGAAGGTCGCACATACATGTATTGTCACATGATTGTTTAAATATGAGATTGAACATGTATGCAATGGGTTTGATCTGTGCAAACGTTCAAAGCTGATGCAGCAAATTTACTTGCAGCAACCTAAACTGCACGTGGACTATATCTGCACCCGTTGGATATAAAATATCAGTTGATATTGTGGATCTTTCTATGGAACAATCGTGCGTAAATGACTATCTTCTCTTTACAGGCGGTAAGTACAATGTATATTTTGTGAAAAAAATATACTTGAGATAAATAAAATGATGATATTGACCTATGTGCTGTACTAGGTTTCAGTTATCTCTGAACAATATATTATATTTGGGTTTACCAATCGTCATGATTCATGTTCACCTTATTTGAATGTTGCTCGTTTTTCATAAGTATTATGAAGTGATTCGGAACGAGACATTTCAAGAATGACGATTAGCATAGAATAATATTCATTCAAGGGTCCTCATACAACAAGGTTCAGTTGGGAAAATATTGTGGTACCACCACCATGGACGTCGTCAGCTCCAGCAACTACATGGCCATAACCTTCCACACCGACGGCTCCATTAGAGGAAGAGGGTTTAATTTGAAATACAAAGCCGGTACGATGATTGTGTGTTAGGCACCGCAACCATTTATTATTAGGGGGTTGAGTGTGTGTGTGTGTGTGTGCCCGGTGTGTGTTCGTGTGTGTGTGTTCGTGTGTGTGTGTTCGTGTGTGTGTGTTCGTGTGTGTGTGTTTGTGTTTGTGTGTGTTTGTGTGTGTTTGTGTGTGTGTGTGTGTGTGTGTGTGTGTGTGTGTGTGTGTAAAATAGACAGAATATTTAATTTGTCACTCTGATAATTTCGTTTGGCCCTCACAGCATAATGCCACCCTGACACTTGCACGATTTTTGTCCCTGCAATGCCGCGCAATGCGTCGTAGCAAGGCGTGCCATTTCGGTGGTACGCAGCGGAGCGTGAAGCCGCGTTTGCGCCCTGTTCGCGCACTGTACACGCAATGTCTACGCAATGCACGGCCAGAAATGGGCCGCATTGGCACGCAATGGCACGACTTGTTTACGCACAGGTTAAGTATTGTTCGCGCATTGTTCACGTCTACCGTACCGCAATGTCCCGCAGTGTCACACACGACACGCATAGTTATCGCTGTTTTCCCGCATCGCCACACACTGCATGCGCGAAGTCGTCGTGGCAATTTTTGGTCCCCCTTTGTCCCACTTGGCGGCACGCTTCAAATCCCGCTGTTGGCGTATTTCAATTCCAAATAGAAGAGACGCTTCATTCAAGGTGCTCTTCTTCTGTCTGTTTTACTGTGGGCTCTTCTTCACAGTTCTTTTTGAGTCTCTGTAATAACTTTACGATGTGTCTGTGGAACAACATCCACACTTGAGCAGGAGGAAGGAGGAGAAAGATCCCTCTCCATGTCTGCAATCTGTCTCTTTCTCTGTCCTGTCCTCTTCCTGTCTTTTCTGCACTGGTCTTCCCCTTCTTCTACGGGCTTTCTCCTTGTAAGGCATGTTGTCCGTTTGCTGACAAGTTGCAGAATGGCCAGGACCCGCTTACATACGCACTGACGCGAGCGCCGTCGTCGCTCATTGGTCGAGAACTATGCGCGAACAATGCGTAAAGACTTCATGAGCAGTTCTTGACGTGCGCTACCTATGCGTGAGCTGGGCGTTCCATGATTACGTGAACAATTCGTGACAACACCCTAACGACCGCACGATCACTCGAATGCGTGAACGCGGCGCGAACAGGCGCGCCCACAATGTGGACAGTTCGTGACCAATGCGTGGCATGGCGTGTCAGAGTGTGTAGTGGATTCCCATGGCAAGCATTGTCACGCACCGTCGGCAGTGTTCGCGCCGAGTTCGTGCAGTGTTCACGCATGGTTCACGCAAATGGCACGCACATGGCACGAAAATTTATGCGTGCCGAATTTTTGAACATTTAAAAATTCTTTCTACGACATGGCACGCATCCCCGCACCCTTCACACACTCCTCACGCTCGTTCCCGAAGACTTTAATCATTGGCACGCCAAAGTGCGAGTCATTGCGTGAACGAAAATCGTGCAAGTGTCAGGGTTACTTTATTTTAACAACAACCTCAACGATGAAGTATTATTATGATATAATTGTGAATATTTGCAAGTATGGTACAAATGATGAACACATTGAACACCAAACTATCAGCAAGTTAATGACCAATTATATTTTAACATTTGTGCATGTATTAAAATTACATAAAATAAGTCTCTGAAAATCTCCAAAAACAGTAGCCTGATGTCAGCCGTAGGTGTTGTTTATCGTTTGTACGAATACTCCTGGTACCTTTATTGACAACCTGTAAGCACTTTCGCATTTGGAAATTATGCAGATCGCGTAGGCCTGTAAATGCACTAAGGCCATGTCAACAATTAGTCAATTGTGGTAGATTATCCCCCATTATGTTGGATAACTGGTTACATACTGCGAATTAGATTAATTTGACTTTTCATTTATATTCTGTTCTAAAGTTTTTAACTTTTGAAATATTTACTAACTGTCATGAGACCTCTTCTTAGAAAGTAGAATTCATTGGTTTCTATTTTTTATGTAGAGTCACACAATGTGTTTAGTTGTGAAAGGTCAAGACTCAACGCCTCTACTTCCATGCCCGGTTATTTGACGTCTCCTGGTTACCCAAACAACTACAAAAAGTACGTAGATGCATACGTGTGGTCTAGGATCATATAAACATTGATAATGACATGTTGATATAATGACAACTTACTAACCGTGGTAAGCGACAGCACAATCCTTTCTACATTCATGAGAGTAGATTGTACGATACCGACTATTCATGATCATGTGTTTATGAATCACTATTGTCTAATAATGATGATACCAGATGTTCGCGTAGAGATGAACGCATTCTGCCCCATCTGTGGCACCCATCACAAACACATGCATGAGCAGGCCAACTGTTCACCAAGAAACAACTCTTCAAAAACACGAGGGACCGAGTTCTTGACCCAATCGTCTAAGGTGCAATAACCTGTTGTGCGCCCTTGAACGTATCAGGATCCTGTGACAGTGAGTGAGTGAGGTTTTACGCCGCTTTTAGCAATATTCCAGCAATATCACGGCGGGGGACACCAGAAATGGGCTTCACACATTGTACCCATGTCGGGAATCGAACCCGGGTCTTCGGCATGACGAGCTAAGTTACGCTTTAACCACTAGGCTACCCGACCGCCCCCCCTGTGACAGTGACATGCATCATTAATGGATTTTATTCCTAACATTCTTAGTGACATACACACTCCACACACAAATTCTTTTAGCTGAAGTTGACAGTGTTATTTATTGCACACTCCATCTATAAATCAAAAGGGCCTAGTTTTAAGCAAATTGCAACAGAAAAAATCCAAATGTTTATTACTCGTCAATGTTTGCGTATAAAAATGTAAAACATAGAAGTGGTGAAACAATGTGAGAAACGTTGCCATGACAACCACCATTAAAATATTTAGGTTTATTTTTGTATTAATTGGTTTACGGATCCGCCGAACATAAAAATCAAGAAAGAAAGAAATTTTTAAATTATACAATTCTCAATCAAGTGATTGTTTCCCACCGAGTCTGTGAACACCATGGCAATGAAACATATCAAGTACCTCAAATTAGTTTCGTCTGTGTCCCAACAAAAGACAAGGCCAACGGAATGTACACACGCTTTGCTTCATGCTGTGGACCTATTCTCTACCAGCTGTGGTTGGGTTGTTTCTAACCGATGTGATTGACAACTTGACATAATTACCCCATTTTCTGTTTTCTGGTCCATCGATAGCTTGATTGTCTGGTTTGTTTACAGGCCGCCTTCTCGTGGCAAATTGTGTGAGTGGCGGGTGCTACCGGCAGGGCAGCACAGGACATGCTTACCCTTTTAGCGAACACCTGGTGTTACTATTGATTTTCAGCGATCCATTCATATCATTTTCACCACTATTCCCAGATGGAATCTGTTTGGGTGCATAATCGAGACTGGGTATTCTCTGGCTTTGACGTTTTATACTTACACGTTATATATATACTCGCACCCCGTGGTACCGCGGCATTCATTGAATCGCGGCATTTGTGATTTTCGGTAGTTCACGCGGGACACGCCTCTTAGCGGCTGTCTATTAATGCAATCGTAAACAATTTCAATTTCCTCGGAGTGTTCCGTCTGCTGTAAGTAAGGAGTTATTAATGCGTTGATACAGTAACTTCTGGCATCATTTTTAATATAGCCTTACCCCCAACTATCAATGGCCAACGATATAACCCGCAGTTCCCCAAGTAAACTTTCTCTATCGACCTGAACTAGATCATATGCATATTCATGGCGACTGATAAGGTAACGGAAGTTACGTAGTCCGCACATTTTTTCCCGCTCTGAGCCCAGAATCTATTTGAAGATCATAACGGCCATAATGCCAAACTTGGAAATACGTTCTTCACTAGTAGCCAAAAGATAAATACATACTTTGGGCAAACTAGGAGTGCCCTTTTATATATTTATTGTTGACTTTTAACATTTTTTCCATTTTGTGACAAATTTTTGTCATCCATTATTTTTATTAACAGTCTTAGAATATCATTTCTGATATTTTGTTGTTGACTTACAAAAATACTTTTCTCTTACTTTTCGGTAAATATGCATTGAATACCTATTACTGATAACACATTTAGAATTTTACTTGTGCTGTCTTTGCACTTGTCAGGACAAATCACTGATGTCTTGCATGATCATACCAAGAGGTTGGTAGATTTATGTCCTCTTTTTGTCCAATTCGGACCTCCATACACAACTTTTCTCTGTACCGCGATACGATGGAGTTCTCTCCCTTGTCAAACAGAGCGCGAGGCCCTGCTTTTACTCGGAGCTACTAATGTAGATAATGAACCCTTATCAGTAAACTATGCATTGTTTGATAAAATAAATGATATCTGATATAGGGAACACGAATAATCATTAAGGATAGTGAGTGCATTTTGTTCCGTTTAGCGTACATGACAAGTACCGCGATCCCCCGAGGTTGCAGGCTACATTTCCGGAGGTGAAGCGTATGAAACAGATTTGTTGCCGTGTTCTTCCTTGCAACGTGTACGCTTAAGGTTGTCTCTTTTTGACTAATGCCCTCTCTTTAAAACAATCTAGCCCTGTGAGGTATATCTTTGAAATGTTTATAATGAAATATATTGTTTGTTTGTTGTTTCTTTGTTTTTTTGTTTAACGTTACACTCAGCAATGCTCCAGCTATATGACGGCGGTCTGTAAATAATCGAGTCTGGACCAGGCAACCCAGTGATTGACATTATGATCGTCGATCCTCGCAAATGGGATTGATGACATGCATCAACCAAGTCAGCGAGCCTGACCACCCGATCCCGTTAGTCGCCCCTTACGACAAGCATAGTCGCCATTTATGGCAACCATCGGTTGCTGAAGACCTATTCTACCCCGGATCTTCCAGGGCCGAAATATATTAAGTACAGTACGGACCTAACCAAAATGAGCACCCCCGTCTCGGATATGAGAAACTTCGTTGATCAGAGAAAATGTAAACTTTGATACAAAACACCACTAGATGATCTACCCTTTTAGATGCAAGTTGTATTTGCAGTTCTGGCATTGTGAAATACATATGAGGTTGCCTCTCTTTGGCTTTTTGGAAATTTCAAATATTAATTATTTGTATTACTTTGAAATTTGTGTATGGAAATTATATGACGTCTTCAAACAGTTAACAATTAGCCTTTGTTATTATTTACACTTGCAAGTAGTGTTACCTTTGGCCGTGTTCGAGTACACAGTGACCAATTTGAGCAAAAGAAGCCGACTTTGTTCCAAGTGTAGGTGACGCAAGTTCCATGAAAATCAATTTGAGTCAATGACTTGTTCTATGTTTCTTGAATGAGCTGTTTCGACATATTTTACCTGTATGTATTCATTTAGCACACAAGAGGCATGTGTTAAAATGATGGATGCCTAATTCTCATTCATATGAACATACATAAGTACATTCATAACCTATTCTAGAAGGTTGAGTATTTCGTAGGTACCGGGAGGTAATGAAGATACCGTGGGCCACAAAAAAGACCCCATTATCATTTCTTGTCCTTTCTGCAAAGCAAATTACAATTACCAAGTCAGTATGACTAATCCCGCAGCTGGTGAACATTCACATACTTCTGAAGTATATGACTAATTGTTTTCATTTCAAGTGAGTGACTGAGTCAGATAATATTGTTTAATCTGTAAGAATAAGTACAAACGTTAATATGTGAACAAACAAGGTTGTTATTTTAAAACTCTTAAAGGACTCCAATGGTCAGCTGTTAAATGGTAAAGTACGAAGCAGTTAATTGTCTCATGTCTGTAACAAAATAATCTTCCATCCATGGTATTTGTTTCATAGACAATATATACCTCTAAATTTTGTTTGTTTGTTTGTTTGTTTGTGTGTTGTTTAACGCTGCAATCAGCAATATTCCAGTTATATGACAGCGACCTGTAAATAATCGAGTCTGGACCAGACATTCCAGTGATTGACATCATGAGCATCGATCTACGCAGTTGGGATACGATGACATGCATGAACCAAGTCAGCGAGCGTGACCACCCGATCCCGTTAGTCGCCTCTTACGACAGGTATCGTCGCCTCTGAGGGCAAGCATGGGTTGCTGAAGACCTATTCTTTACCCGGATCTTCACGGGTCGATCAATAGTTAAACTAATAGTAATATTATTACATTGTAACAGGCTTGGGACAGTCGCCTTGTGAAAGTCAGGGTTCTTTTGTCCATATGTGTCAATGTGTCAAACCCTGTTATTGCTAAAAAGCGTCTTAAAAACTTACCCAATCATTGTTACGGAAAAACAAATGCTAAAGACATGACGGTCAGGCGTAGTGTGCTATATCATTACATGTTGGTGTTACGGAAAAACAAATGCTACAGACACGACGGTCAGGCGTAGTGTGCTATATCATTACATGTTGGTATATATTTATTACAGCCAATGTGTAAAATAATAGCTTTTCAACTAGGCATGTACAAAATGCCGAAATATTTCAGTCATATAACAAATTGACTGAAAATCCTGACCATTCGTTTCATTGTGATAAGGAATTTCAAACATAACATTGTGATATTGAATTCCCTCGCCAAGTGACTGAAATTGATATGATTAAAACAAAAGGAACTGTATGTGCATTTTTTGTTGTTCTAATCCTGACATAATTACAATATATTTCATTTGTGATGCTTTTAATAATTTGTTTATAATTTTAAGTCACAGTGTCAAATGAATTGGACAGATTGTTCAGTCAAATTGTTAAAATAAGATATTGAGGCATTTTGTAAATTGTCTCAGTTAATCTCATTGTACACATTGACTGATTTTACGCATTGACAGAAGCATATACGCGATTTTATGGTTTTGATCTGTGCATATGTTTCAAGTTAATGTTGCATTTTTCTTTGCAGTAATGTTGCCTGCATCTGGACAATAGCTGCAGCTGTTGGATATAAAATAAAAGTGGAAATTTTGTATCTTTCTGTGCAATACTCGACATTATGTACACATGATTATCTTCTCTTCAGTGATGGTAAGCACAATGTATGACTTTACAAAAGTGCTTAAAAATAATCATACTGCACTTCCTTTTGAATTGTTGTTCAATAGCATTAACAGAAACAGTTATATATATTTCTGATCAATAGTCAGTATTATTATTCTCCTGACTTCAGAAAATGTATAATTTTTTTATTATATTTATGCGCCTAAGCCGACGATTTGAGTGAGTCACTTGCGACCCCGTCGGCACCTAAAACACCGAAGTGTTTAGTATAGAAACGCAATGAATTATTCGTCAAATCGGGAATGATGATTAACATAAACCATATATTTATTCAAGGTTCCTCGTCTGACGCCCCTCCCTTGGCTAAATACTGTGATACGACCATCACGCACGTTGCCAGCTCCAGCAACTACATGACCATCACTTTCCACTCTGACAGCTCTGTTACAGGAAGAGGGTTTTCTTTGAAATACATCGCAACGTCAGGTCCTCACTTTTCTTGTGCCTTTCAGAAAACACACATTTATTCTCTTCTATTGAATTGAAAAAGGACGAATTAAAAACTGGAAAAAGTATAATTTTGCTTAGGCTTCCCAAAATCAACAATTGTTAACTAGACATGCTGGATGACTTGAAGGAAATGTGCTGAAATTGTTCGAATATGTAAATATTGTTGTCTCCAGTATTAATCCCATTATGAAATAACATCTTATCCTTCTGCTGAGTTTTTCGCTGTTAAAATATCCCTTAAGTACAATCTATTATAACCAGCCAACAATGTTTATTCTTATATTAGCTCAATATCTATCATTAAATAAATCTAAATAATCTCCTCTTAAAACCATAAAAATAGTGTCAGAAAAATCATCGATAATCCGGCTACTTTTTTCTTGTTTGTTGGTTGTTTAACGCCTCACTCGGGAATATTCCCGATCCCGTTAGTCGCCTCTCCTTGTTTGTACACAATTATAGTAGACATGTCGAGGACATTTCCAAATTTGACACATCGGTGACTGGAATTATGTCCGACACACTTCACTTTTCTTAACTTGCACCATCTGTGCCCGTGTTTTTGTCAGGTTAACAATTTACTTGTGTTTGCACGTGTTTGTGATGGCCGCAACAGGTGGGGTAGGCAGGATACGCTCCGTTGTCCGCATCTGGTATCATCATTATCGGATAGTGATTCATAAACACATACTTATGATATAGTCGGAATCATATAATGGACTGAGCTTTTAGCAGGAAGTTCTTACGCTTATAGAAAAGGTTTTGTCACTTTTTTTTATCATTTGCGTCCCTATATAAATGTCAGATAGAAGTAATGTTTTGAAATTAAGTTATCGTATATGAAAGATGAATAAATGTAGTGATCGCTGCTTCCGCACCTTACGTCAGGTTGCAAGGGATTGGTAAACTGATGTTGCTCGCGAAATGTTTTGAAAGTTATCTATATGAAAGATGTACGGTAACTTTCGTGTTGCTCGCGAACTTCAAGGTGTTACAGAGGCATGTGCTATCTATATGTAAAGAAATTCACAAAATAATGACACAACACGGATTGTTCTCCTACATGTTTCAGTTCTATCTTCAGGGAAAAGTGATTACAGTTATAGAAACTGTAACTGTAAGCAGTTTGTGTAACTGTAATCACAAACCGTGTCATATATATAAATTGAAATTTAGGCCAGTAATCTAAAAGTGTTAAGAGGGACAAAATCTAATCCCTTTTTTAATGAAGGCAACCCAGAACACCCAGAACGTTTTATTCCTTGACAAATAAGTAAGGTCATGATCACACCCCGTCTCACCATCCAGACACAAGAGTCTCTACTAATGGATCTAATGTAGAGCCCTTGTAAAAGTTTACCTCATTCTGTCTTTCAGGCTGTGGATACGTTCAACAGATAGATTCTTCTGAAACAAAAATGATCGAGTCACCGAATTACCCCCTGAACTACCCAACGTAAGTACAGACTATAAGTTGAAGTTTAGGGTACATTAAGCGGTATTCCACGAGAGATAAGTTTTACTCACACCATTGGAAAAGTGAGATACGAATTGTTTGTCACCTTAAAACCAGGTGAGCTCCAAACAAAAGTTTCTTTATTTGTAGGCATTATGCATCACATACATCTAAATTTAATTTTGATATACGTTAAGACCTTGAATTATAGAGATTGCATATAGGTTTTCTAAAACACCTTCTGAAACACACCAGTCAACAGGTGAAGCGGTTCTTTTTCATTGGTGTGTGCACAGGTTTCCTTTTCTCTCACAAACAAACAACAATGATATATTTTCCGTTCTGTTGTTCCAGGTCAGGCATGTTACAGCAACTGATGTATTAGCAGGCAATAACCTTACAGCTAAAATCATGGGTAGACCCATGCCTTTACCACCTGTAATGATTGTGTTTGGTCGACGATATATGTTTGTACTGTTTTAATTATATTTAGTTTATGTTTAAATAGCTGTGGGGGTAACTTTGGTTATTTGAATGTCAAGGTAGGTTTTGTTCACTCTGATACCGCAGATTATGTCCTGTAAAAAATGGGAATACCGCCAACGGGGAAAAGAATCTGAATCTTTAACAAATTCAGCACAACACCAGACACACCTGTGTATTTCAGCTTCAATTTCCACAACTATATTTATTTTGTGACTGCATTGACCAAGCATATAGCTATTTGCAAAACATGCGAGGCTGCGTCATGACAATGCTAATAATATTGTCACCTGTCGACAGACTACGCTATAGTTTGTTTTATATTTTGTGCCACGAAGATATTTTGTTCTAACGTTTCCCTTATTTTCACATAGTCATGTAAGCGCTTATACCACAGGAACAGTTTGTTATAATGTATTTTTTCAATTTTAGGAATTTGAACTGTGAATGGACAATCAGCACTGATGTTGATGGACACGTAATCCATGTTAGAGCGATGCATTTCAACCTTCAGTCTTCCTTTCATTGTACATCCGACTATGTACAACTCTATGAGGGTAATGGCCTCCCCGATCCAGGGCTTTCCAAAAATATTGTAACAGTGACAGTGCGATATCTGAACAATTTTATCAGGGTTAAACAAGGTATTCTAGATTGTCGATTGTAACTGTATTTGTCAGACAATCTTTGCTCTATTACTCAATGAAACCCCATCAGCCTGGATGGTAGTCCTGCAAGTTACACCAGGTGGTAGGGTTGGCGCGGCGGTTTTAAGGAATCGCTGTGCTGAGTTGTGCCCTTTTCACCAAGCTGATAGACGTCCATGACCTACGTTACAACAGGGCTCGCATTATGGAGGTTTCAATGTTCATTTTGTTACCATAATTGGTGCTCGAAGAGGGCTTCGTCAGCAAAGTGGTAATAACTAAATATAACTCCCAATAATATGAATAAAGTAAAGTAAATTGTTCCAATGTTCTTCAGCCTTTGGACCTTTTTTGATCACATTGTTCATATAATATACCTTTTCAACTTCACCTAGTTCTAAATATAGCACACTTCTCACAATACCGCATACATTTGCATGTTTTATTCCTGTATCAGTCACGGGAACATCTGAATACTTGCTCGGTCAATGGTGTGGAACGGATGGACCAGATACACAGAGTACAACACAGAGTATGAAGGTTCGCTTCCTCTCTGATGGTGCCTGGTCCCAAAATGGATTTCAGTTGGCTTTCACAAGTACTGCCGTTAAGCCAACATCTGCAGGTAAGTTTTTGAGTTTTGTTCATTCATCGTTAAATACTTTGAAGCTTTAAGATTAGAGGAATGAGATGTATCAATCGGTCATTCCAGCTAAACGTTTATTTTGTCTCAGTCATTGTACATTTCCATGGTGTTTGTGTTGATTAACACCTGCAGCGAATTATCAAAGGTTACAATAAACTACGTATGTTGTACCAGACCACATTGAAGTAAAACATCATACGTAACATATTATGTGTTAGGGATATGTTTGGTTTTGGGGTGGTCAATGGAGGTGGACTGGTGGGCACTGAATGACAGGTTGACTTAGCTGACGCAGTTATATTGCAATGGTAACCCATTAGCGTTGTATCATCGCAGTACTATTGCAATAGCTTTCATAACCCAAACAGTCACCCGTAGAAACGTTAAGGTTATAATGCAATTAGCCTGATGGAAATCGTCCAATGCAATAGTTCACGCGCATGTGAAAAGGGGGCTTATTAGGACACTTTACAACGATAAAACTTCACCGCCAGACTAAAACCTGTTTCGATTATTCGACGAAACAGATTCCATTGTTTAACGTAACCTGATGGATTATACTGAAATTTGAAACGTGTATATTACAGTAATACATTCGTGATACAAACATTCAGTGCCTGACACTGACAAAATACGCATTACATGTACATTCTTTTTTTTAACGTTTCCTTCATTTTCATGTTGTTTGTGTACAGCTTTTTCAGACTCAAAAGTAGGAGGCATAATTGGAGGTGTACTCGGCGGAATTGCAGTTGTGGTTTTAGCAACGTGTTGCTGCTGTGTAATTTGCAAAAGGAACAAATCCACATCCAATGACCAGTCGCAAAGAAACAGAACACGTGATGTCAACCTGAACATCGTCTTCTCCATTCCTCTTTCCAACTGCCCGGCAACTGAAACGTCTACTCCGGCCGTCATGTTTACTAATACACCACCCCCAGCCTACAATGAAGTCACGAAGGATGACCCTCCACCGTATCGTCAGATAGTTTCACAATCACACAGACAAACTTTTGAAACGTCATCCCCTAGCGATGCACCTGATTGTGTAGCCATAGATAACTCAGCAGACCTTAACAGCGGGACTTTCGAATGATGTATGTGTTTTGAATTTGTGAAGTAAATATGAAAGGTCACATACATGTGCAATACTTTGCACAAACTTTTTTCTACGATATCAACAGATATCTTCACATGAATAATGCATACCCCTTTTACAGTAAAAGATTACAACGTCAGAGATTGTTCAGAAATCAAACAAAACGGTATCAGTTATTATCACAACCGCCCGGGTATGTGTATAAAGGTTATCACGAGAGTGTTTTGGGGTATGGTAAATATATTGTATTAGGAATAAAAAGTATGTGTTTAGCTCGCTAAGGTGCATACCGTTGTTATGAGAAAAGTATATGTATATGAGACAAGTCCCGTTACAATGTTAAAAATATTCATATTAAAACGAGGTTAATTGACATGCCCCCAGCAACCATACTCTTGCCACACATGGAATCCATAGCGGTATTATCTACAATGTAAACAAAACAGGTCTCCCCACAATTAATGAAACGATGGTATGGTAATACCCAATCGGCTTGCAGGCCTTGCCGACCGTACTAAATAAGCCACGCCACCTCGCTAGCCCCTAAAGATTCGTTTGGCTTGAAACAAATACAGACCTCAAGATAGCGCTTAGATGACGTTTTCACACTTTTTTTACTCGACCATCGTATTGTAGACCCTTGACATCATGATACTTGCACTTTAGAAAAAAATGTCTGCCAAAATTACAGCTTAAAACAACAAAAATGATCCAGTACACACATAACAATGTTGTTTCTAGTTGATAATTGAACGGTGTACGATGGATTATTTCAAAATTCTAACAACATTTGTAATTGTATTGTAATCTTAATGTTCTTTATCAGTTCATGCTTGTATGAACAGCCTATCTGCAATCAAGAAACAAATATATACCAAAGACGTTTACATTTTTTTCTAAATATCAATCTGTTTTGCATACTCATGTCAAACTCAAATGTTACATTATTGGAAAATATTGCACTGTACATACATCATGCATTGTTCGTTGGAAGAAACCCGCATACCTTGTAAATATGTTGACTGTGGGCCTATGGCCTCTCAACTTGCCATGAATAAACAATTGCAATAACTGTTCTAACTTCTAAATGCCTTTCAAATAATCACAGCTTGATCACATTTAACTGTTATTTAAACTGTGAGGTTTGCGCCCCTTCTCTTCTTACCCCATCTCTTGGGCTGTGGAGAAGTTCACTGATGCAAAACACCCTTTCGGTGTGTTACGTGTGGTAAACAGTACTATTGTCTGACCGACTGACAAAGTATTTAAAGTTTGTTGTAATCTGTTCAATTTGCAATCAACTCACATCCAAATATTGCATTGTACATACTTCATGCATTGTTCGTTGGAAGAAACACGCATACCTTGTAAATATGTTGACTTGAGGGCCTATGGCCTCTCAGTTTGCCATGAATAAACAATTGCAATAACTGTTCCAACTTCTGAATAGAATGCTGATGTCAAAGGATGCCTACTTCATTACAGTCAAGCCATTTGGAGGAAGACACAGGACTTAGGACTTGCTGTTCCGTACAAAGAAGACCTTGAAGTGTGCAAGTAGATAAGAAGAGCTACTGGACTGCCTCTGCTTCCACAAGCAGTTATTCAAGACACCTGGATCGAAGACATGGATGACACTCCCAACGTTCCAAGAGCTGTTGAATTCAATAACTATGTGGTTGTCAACTGAGTTGACGACGGAGCCATTGTTGAACCATCACTCGACGAGGTCCGAGAACAAACAAAAATATGGAAGGATTCGCAGTTAATTAGCCGTATGCCATCATTGTGTCATGCATGTATCACCCAACTTCGTGGACACATCTGATATCTACACCCCCGAAATTATTTTTGAAGACATTACCGTCATTACACCTTCACTATCATTTCCTCAGAGTGAATGGGTGGTTTCCGCCGCTTTTAGCAACATTCCAGCAATATCACGGCGGGGGACATCGGAAATGGGCTTCACACATTGTACCCATGTCAGGAATCGCACCCGGGTCATCGGGGTGACGAGCGAAAGCTTTAACCACTAGGCTTACTCGACCGCACTCATTTCATCAGAAAATGAAATTCGGTAGAATATTTCAACAACACTTCGGGGATTAACTACCATCGACAATTTATGACACATAATGTTGGACAGGCTCACATACAGTAACAACAAGCTATATAGTTCCGAAGTTGCCAAGTAAGGCTGTATAATGAACATGGGACAGAAAGTATATGGTTGGTGGAGGATCAACAACAATTGCATAAATGAGGGAGATAAATATGAGTTGGACAGAGAACATGACGAGAACATGATGAGGAAGCCAATTATACAGGATTAAATATACATAGGTGTGGATCCAACTGAAACGTATTTTATGCCGTTTTTTATCCGTTAGTTTTATCAAATGGCCAAGTGGGAAAGCTACATATGATGTGATAAATGCTTTGGTACCAGCAGTTCAGCACCAGCTCTGAGACACTAAATGCATGTACTTGTGCATACCAGAGACCTAATCATGTTTTTGTCGTGGTTAACCCAAGCCTCCTTTATCATGATCAGGTCAACCCAATAAATGGCATTTTCCACGCAAGCTGATAAGAGTTGTGTGTCCTTCCCAGGTTTCAATGGGAACAACAGCGCACGAGGCGTTGTCCTGATATTGATAAAGGTCATGTCGGGCCAGGTGTCGTTATGTCATGTTAGCCTCGAGTATTACCTAACACAGGTGTCATCGGACACTGCGTTGTTATGTAATACTGTCAGTTTCGAGGGAGAACTGTCGGCGACGATAGGAGGCCACTATGAACATACCTTGTTTCGTTGGAGTATGCGTGCTGTTGTTTGGGCCGCTGGTCTCAGGTGTGTGTAACATATATTCGTTATAACATATGCACATTAAAAGGTTATCATTTTACAAATAATCAACCACATTTAAACAGGTCATAACTGTTTAAACACATACACGATTTCGTTAACTCAAATTGCATTGATATCATGTCGATTGCATTACTGCAGTATCTGTATTTATCAGCACGTACGATCAATAAAGGTAACCTATCTAGTTAAATGATGATGAGACACACTGGACATATATTGAATTTGAATGTGTCTGGAAGTATATTACAGGTGGTACATTGCTCCTGTGTTAGGCAAAGGATTGTAATCTGTACATGGGACACACGGTCCGTCAACTGTGTAAACAAGATGGCGGAAACGCTATAGCTCAATGTTTACACTTTGAGCGTGTCGTGCTGGGCTACATGTATGTCAAGGAGCCCATGTCAAGATGACCTACATGGTACGTTAATACATACTGTAGTAAACTTGTGGCGTTTTTTACATGCTTTCATGAACCTAAGCTAAAGAATTATTACTAATCGGTGGTATTTGCATGCAGTATTGGTGATTCACTTAAACAACGACGACAGATGAGTGCAAACATAAATACGGAGGAGAGTTAACCAAAACTTTTGTACTATTAACAACATGTATAATTGAATATGCAAGCATCATGGAAGACGTGATATAATAGAGACGTAGCCGGTGATAAATAACTGTTATTACATAAAATTGAAATAAAATCTGTTCATAATTTGCTGTTTCCACCATACATTGATGGACATATTTAAACATTGCATTATTTTGTTCTTCAGATGAATTACTGTTACCACTTAAAATGTTTGCTAAATTGGTCTGAGCACCTATATTAATGATATACATTGAACTGGGACCCTTATATTAATATATATGTCAACAACTATACTCAACAACTAAAGTTCCCTGACACCAATATTTTAGTGTATTTTTCAAACAAGTAGAGTTTGGTTTTCAATATTATAGTACATGCATGGAATCAAGTCACAAAAACGCAACTGCTACAGAAAAGCATGCATTCCATGCAAAAGTTGACTTTTATGGAAGCCCCATCGATTCACTACCCAAGAATGTGTATAAAAACATGTGCGTTAACGGGATTCCATACGTATTGTTCAGCATCGTGTTGACAATAACCACTCAGAAAAACAACAAAATTACGCAATTATTCAACATTACGAAATGCCACGCCTGTCCGAAAATGAGCGTCTGCGAGCCATTGGTTTTGCTTGAAGCAGGATCGAGTCACAGTGATGTTGCAAGACAATTTAACGTCCACAGAAACACCATTTGGTGTAAATGGCAACAGACGAATGCAGTCAGAGACTATCCTCGGAGTGGCAGGCCAGGCGTAGCCAATAATCGACAAGACAACTGGATTCGAACAACACCCCTATGAAATCGATTCCAGCAAGCAAGTGACTGCAAGAAGAATCCCTGGCCTTACAGGAATAGCTTCACAAACCGCACGTCGTCGCCTCAGATGTGCAGGGATTGTCGCCTGAAGACCCGCCAGACGTCCCATTTTGACAGGAAACCATAGTCAAGCACGTCTACAGTGGTGCAGACAGCGTCTACGCTGGACGGCCATGCAGTGGGGACAAGTTCTATTCACTGACGAGTCTCATTTTCACTTCAGCCACAGCGGCAGCAATTTATTATTAAGACAGAGGACCCGTTTGATAGTGGTAGAGGGAAATCTCAATGGACAGCGCTCCTGCGACGAGATCATCGGCCCTGTTGTTCTACCGTTTTTGTGTCGTCATGGACCAGGCATTAACTTTCAACAAGACAACGCCCGGCCTAATATTGCTCGACTTGTTCAGGATTGTCTTCAACAAAACAACGTGAATGTCATCCCCTGGCCGGCTCGCTCACCTGATCTAACACATGTGGGATGCGATGGATCGGCGCCTTTGACGTCGATCACGTGTTCCACAGACACTCCAGGAACTTCGAAACATGCTCCAGCAGAATTGAACAGATATCCCACAGAACTTTGTGCGACGCCTGGTCCATTCCATGAAACGAAGATGTGTTTCTTGCTTCTCAACCAGAGGTGGACACATACGCTATTGATTGGTAAATGATTTTTACATTTTGGCATATTTATGTTTTTTTATCACGCATTTTCTGAAGTCAGTATGGCAAATTAAAACATTTGAACACTTAAAGGAGTCTTTTATCTGTTGCACCTATATTAATGATGTTGATAACAAAGGTTGTTCTTTTGAAGTATAGTTCTTACATACGATGTTAAAGCATTTTCGCATTGTGAACCTCAAGAGCAAGAAATAATGTCCGACAAATTAATTCTAAAAACATCATCTTTCAGATTGCTGATAGCCGAAATACTATAGATCTCCAATAACATTGGGATAAATTATTGTTTTACATTCAGGTAAAGAAGTACTTTTTACACTTTCAATTCGTTTTTTAATGCGAATTGTTCTGACAAAAAGTGCACTTTTGGTATGATAGTTACGTATATAGGTCATACTTTGAAGCAGTTGGGCCATTACGAGGTAAAAGTTCATTTAGCTATGAAAGACATTTGTTCTATATTATTTTGTTGGATGTTGTATTTCTTTTTTCCTTTCTTGTTTCTCTTTTTTGTGGTAGCCAACCCGTTCCGAAATACAAACTTTAACTTGATACAAATTTGGTCATACCTGTAACAATGCTAGCAGCAAGCTGATTTAATTGAAGTACGACAGGCGTTATTGGCATAACAGTTGTCTCACACCTCCTGAGTATTCAAGAATAGGTATTGCGTCTATTTAATTTATATTTAAATTACGCATCACTGAAACCATTTTGTTGTTGACCTGGCAATAAGTGAAATATGTGCAGTCAATTTTATAACTTGAAATAATGTGGCACCTAAATGATTATATGTCTCAACATTTTCAGTGGCATGCAAAAAGCATAGTTGGATATCCCCGAACCTGAACTAAAAAAGATAATATTTTAGCTCAGCAGAATTCAGTTACAAACCATGTGCTTTCCCACTGATTTAAAGTAAGACTTAATTTCTTTCAGTAAAACCCTATCAGCAGATAAAGAGCCTATACATGTTTCATTGGTGAATAATCTTGTAACAATATGAAGCCGATCAGTTACATCATGTAAAATAGAAAGGGCCCCAGTTCAGAACCCCAGACAAACACCTATATATGATTAACGAGTAATGCCATATTGTTACAAACTATCATGCGACCTCAACTAGTAGAACTGATTGGTTTCTATTTTTTTTCTGTAGAGTCACACAATACACTTAATTGTGGAAGGTCAAGACTCAACGCCTCTACTTCCATGCCCGGCTATTTGACGTCTCCTGGTTACCCAAACAACTATGAAAAGTACGTATATGCATACGTGTGGTCTAAGATGATATAAACATTGATAATGACATGTTAATATAATGACAACTTACTAACCGTGGTATCGGAGACATATAATAAAAGCGACAAAAGAACGCCATTCTGCATTCATAAGAATTGATTGTACGATACCGACTATTCATGATCATGTGTTTATGAATCACTATTGTCTAATAATGATGATACCAGATGTTCGCGTAAAGGTGAACGCATCCTGCCACACCTGTGGCACCCATCACAAACACATGCAAGAGCAAGTCAACTGTTCACCAAAAAACAACTCTTCAAAAACACGAGGGGCCGAGTTCTTGACCTAATCGTCTGAGGTGCAATAACTTGTTGTGCGCTCTTAAACGTAGCAGGATCCTATGAAAGTGACCTGCATCATAAATGTTTTTTATTCCTAACATTCTTAGTGACACGCCCGCACACAAATTCTGAAGTTGCCAGTGTTATATGTTGCCCACTCAATCTATGAGTCAAAAGGGCCTAGTGTTAAGCAAATTGCAACAGAAGAAATCAATTTTTTATAACTCGTCAATGCTTGCGTATACAAATTTAAAACGTAGAAGTAGTGGAGCACTATGGGACACGTTGCCATGACAACCACCATTAAAATATTAAGGCTTAATTTTGTATTAATGGTCTACGGATCCGCCGAACATAAAAATCAAGAAAGAAAGAAATTTAATAATCATATAATTCTCAATCAAATGATTGTTTCCCACCGAGTCTGAGCCCTATTTGGCAATGAAACATATCAAGTACCTCAAAATAGTTTCGTGTCTGTCCCGACAAAAGATAAAGTCAACATAACCTACAAAATGTACACACGCTTTGCGTCATGCTGTGGACCTATTCTGCCTACTCTCTACCAGCTGTGTGTGGGTTGTTTCTAACCGATGTGATTGACAGACAATCGTGACATAATAACCCCATTTTCTGTTTTCTGGTCCATCGGTAGCTTGATTGTCTGGTTTGTTTACAGGCCGCCTTCTCATGGCAAATTGTGTGAGTGGCGGGTGCTACCGGCAGGGCAGCACAGGGCATGCTTACCCTTTTAGCGAACACCTGGTGTTACTATTGATTTCAGCGATTCATTCATGATATCATTTTCAGCGCTATTCCCAGATGGAATCTGTTTGGGTGCATAATCGAGACTGGGCATGTGAAAAGGGGGCTTATTAGGACATTTTACAACGACAAAACTTCACCGCCAGAGAAAAACCTGTTTCGATTATCGGACGAAACAGATTCCATTGTTTAACAGGACGTAATCTGATGGATTATACTGAAATTTGAAACGTGTTTACATTTCAGTAATACATTGGTGATACAAACATTCAGTGCCTGACACTCTCAAAATACACATTACATGTGCATTCTTTTTTTAAAGGTGTCCTTCTTTTTTATGTTGTTTGTGTACAGCTTCTTCAGGATCGAAAGTAGGAGGCATAATTGGAGGTGTACTCGGCGGAATTGCAGTTGTGGTTTCAGCAACGTGTTGCTGCTGTGTAATTTGCAAAAGGAAAAAATCCACATCCAATGACCAGTCGCAAAGAAACAGAACATGTGATGTCAACCTGAACATCGTTTCTCCATTCCTCTTTCCAACTGCCCGGCAACTGAAACGTCTACTCCGGCCGTCATGTTTACTAATACACCACCCCCAGCCTACAATGCAGTCACGAAGGATGCATGCTGCTGTTGTGAGATAAGTATATGTAGATGAGACAAGTCCCGTTACAATGTTAAAATTATTCATGTTAAAACGAGGTGACTTGACATGCCCACAGCAACCATACTCTTGCCACACATGGAATCCATTGCGGTATTATCTACAATGTAAACAAAACAGGTCTCCCCACAATTAATGAAACGATCACGAAGCCGGATGGTGGTAATACCAAATCGGCTTGCTAGCCGGACTAATTAAGCCACGCCTCCTCGCTAGCACTTTAAAGATTCGTTTGGCTTGAAACAAATACAGACCTCAAGATACGAAACAACAATTAGATCACGTTTACGCACTTTTGTCTCGGCCATCGTATTGTACATCCTACTGGCTACATAATGATGTGATCAATATGTATTATTATATTTCATGGCACTTAAACTTTTTGACTGCCAAAAGTACAGCTTAAGACAACAAAAATGACCCAGTACACACGTACTTCTGATCCCATTCGTCTTCTACTCAGTGAATTCAATTTTAACGTATCTTTCTTATCGTCACAATGTTTGTACATTTTGTAATTTTCTTCTTGTTGAAAATAAATATCATTTCATGCTTGTATGTACAGTCTACCTTCAAACAAGAAACAAATATATATTATCAAAGACGTTTACATCTTTTCCAAATGACAATTTAAATTTGTTTTGCATACTCATGTCAAACTCAAATGTTACAATATTGTAAAATGTTGCACTGTACATACACCATGCATTGTTCGTTGGAAAAAACCCGCATACCTTGTAAGTATCTTGACTGTGGGCCTATGGCCTCTCAACTTACCATGAATAAACTAAGGCAATAACTGTTCCAAAATTACAGCTTAAAACAACAAAAATGATCCAGTACACACATAACAATGTTTTTTTTTAGTTGATAATTGAAAGGTGTACGATGGATTATTTAAAAATTCTAACAACATTTGTACATATTGTAATCTTAATGTTGTTTATCAGTTTATGCTTGTATGAACAGCCTATCTGGAATCAAGAAACAAATATATACCAAAGACGTTTACATCTTTTCAAAATATCAATCTGTTTTGCATACTCGTGTCAAACTCAAATGTTACATTATTGGAAAATATTGCACTGTACATACACCATGCATTGTTCGTTGGAAGAAACCCGCATACCTTGTAAATATGTTGACTGTGGGCCTATGGCCTCTCAACTTGCCATGAATAAACAATTGCAATAACTGTTCCAACTTCTAAATGCCTTTCAAATGATCACAGCTTGATCACATTTAACTGTTATTTAATATGTGAGGTTTGCGCCCCTTCTCTTCTTATCCCATCTCTTGGGCTGTGGAGAAGTTCACTGATGCAAAACATCCTTCCGGTGTGTTACGTGTGGTAAACAGTACTATTGTCTGACAGACGGACAAAGTATTTAAAGTTTGTTGTAATCTGTTCAATTTGAAATCAACTCATATCCAAATATTGCATTGTACATACATCATGCATTGCTAGTTGGAAGAAATTTGCAACCCCCTAGCGTCCCTAAGTGTGACTAAATGAATCAACACTGAAGTAACAGTAACAAGGTAATCAATTACATACATTGTTACTTGTGCAGTTTGCAAGCACCTGTCGTCACAATAGGAAACAGAAGACTAAATATGAAATGTTCAACGTGCTTATCATCACCTTCAGTGCGGACAAACATGACACAAGAATTAAATTCATATTAAAGTTAGGATTTAGCCACCACGTTGACGTGAAAACATAATACAGTCTTCACAATATATTTCCTCACATGGACTATTCCCCACATTGAATAAATAAATAATGTATTTTACAGTTATTGTTACAATTTGACGAACTGTAATATTGTGAATATCTAAATCCATCGTCACTTGCAAAGTTCACTCAAATTTCACCAGCTGGAATTTGTCACAGATAAACACGGATCCGATTCCAGCGGATTCCGAAGTCTGGTCGTCTTTGACATAGTATCATTCATTCGTTTCAACATATATTCAAGTAATTAAGATTAAACTGAGATGCATTATTTACTGGCACCCAGCTTAACCTGTATGCCATGTTTCTTGTCATATTACATTTCCAACCCATTCGTGTTGATTACGACTGCAGGAAGCTGAAATTATAACAAACGCCACGTATCTTGTAACAGAGCACATGGGGTTAAACGTTATACGTAACATGACTGTCTTTGGGTTTGGGCGGAAAACATATAGCCACCGGTGCTCCTGCAAACAGTGGAAGTATTTTAATTGCTGCGCACAGCATTCCAGCAGTGTTCTTTTGACACTTGTACAGTACTAGTTCACTTTCGTAGATGTATACCCATGCTTACCGTTAAGGTGAGGTGGGGTGACATTGGGTTTAACGTCGCGTCCAAGATTAATGCACTTATATAGTGACGTGCATGCACGTGTGTGTGTGTGTGTGTGTGGCTGCTTGTACGATAGACCGGACTGATGCCGATTTATAGTGCTAGCCCACTGAGATAGCATGACGCAGTTTAACATGAGTACCCCACTCAGACACAGTATACTGACTCCGAGGCGACCAGTCCTTGCTTGAACCCCTTAATGCCGAGCGTCAGACAGGGTAACAACAAGTACCATCTTTTAAAGTCTTTTGGTATGACGCGGCCGGTGATCGAACCCCGGACCTTCCGCTCTCCGGGCGGGCGCCCTACCACTAGACCACGGAGGCGGTCCTTACCGTTAAGGCGACTATGCTTGTAATAAAAGGCGACTAACGGGATCGGGGGTCAGGCACGCAGACTTGCTTGATTCATGTCGTCGTATATCAATTGTGTGGATGATAATGATGCCAATCACTGGGTTGTCTGGTCCAGACTCGATTATTTATAGACCGCCGTCTTATAGCTGGAATATTGCTGAGTGCGGCGTTAAACAACAAACAAACAAAACATGGAGCAGAAAAGAGTCAGAAAGGGATGCTGGGGTTATAAGAATCAATTGCTAGTTCACAAATGATCCTTGAAGAGGCTAAATCTTACCACTGTAACCTCTCAATGTGTTGGACAGACTTCACCACCCCGAGCGACTACTTGTTTTACTCAAGTCGTAAATGAATTGCTAGTAAACTCACTTTTAGATGTATTCTCAGGGACAGAGACTTCGAAACCCATTTCTAGTAGAAAGGGAATATTACAGGGCGATTCGTTTAGTCCTTTGCTTTTCTGTTTGTCATTAAATCCTTTAAGCTTTTCGCTTTGCAAAGAGGAAGCTTATCATCCTGGCTCTCCTCAAACAGATCCTCAGCACCCCTTACATCCATACCAAAAGACAGATTCTCCTTGAGTCCTTTTCTAAATATATTGGCATATCCTTTGGATTCGACAAATGCAACATTCTTCATCTGAAACGTGGCAAGGTAGAAGAGGGAGAATAAATCTACTTGGGGGAGGAATTATTGACCATCTCATGGATGGTCAGGCCTATACGTACTCTGGGATGCTGGTTAGGAACAAACTCCAGAATGCCCATATCAAGGAAAATCTTCGGGCAGAGTACAAATGTAGACTTATGAAAATCTGGAGATCAGAGCTGAAATAGTTTAAAGCCACAAATATTTATGTTTCATATACTTTTGGTGTTGTTGATTGGACAAAACAAGAAATTCAGGGTACTGACACCCTCACACGAAGTATGATGTCAGACAATAGGTCCCACAACTCTCGCTCTTCCCTAGATCGCTTATACCTACTGATCATAATGGGAGGGCGTGGTTGATTAACGTGGAGGCTCTTAATGACAGAATTGTAATGTGCACTTTTGAACACATTTATTTGTCTGCTGGTCCTCTTATGAAGTATGTCAAGACCCATGATGAAAACAAGGCATTCCACAGTTTTCCTATACGAGCCAATGATGTAGGACATTATCTCAATGTCAGTGTTGATTTTGTTGATGTTTGTTTGTTTGTTTGTTTGTGTGTTGTTTAACGCCGCACACAGACTACTCCAGATATATGACGGCGGTATGTAACTAATCGATTCTGGACCAGACAATCGAGTGATTGACATCATGAGCATCCTTCCACGCAATAGGGTCATCAACCAAGTCAGCGAGCCTGACCACTCGATCCTGTTAGTCGCCTCTTACAACAAGTATAGTCGCCTTTCATGACAAGCATGGTTTGCTGAAGACCTATTCTACCCCGGTCTTTTCGGGTCGATTTTGTTGATGGTTCTGTACAGCTGGTCGGTGCTGGAATAAGTGTCAACCAAGCGAAGTGCCATATCAAATCAGCCCAGACTAAGTTTTGTCAAGGAGTTGCTACCGAACGACAACTGCATCGAGTCTATGTGCAGTGCGTTGAGAGGATCAGCAACCATGCAGAGTCCTTCGTTTGGGTGAAGTCGGCTGGCCTGAAAAGTGAATGTGTTCAGAGGGCTTTCTGTTTGCTGCTCAGGAGTGTCCTTCGCGAGTGTCCAGTTATTCCAGAATATGTCACAGTCGAATGTCAAGAATGTGCTACGAGCTGCGTTCTCGTATGCATGAAACTGTAATGGAATCTGACAGAACAGTCGGTGCTTATAGTGAGCGACTGACCATTTCATGATCATATTATGGATGGGGGAGGAGGGAGGGGCCGGTTAGAGCCTGGCTTTTTCAGCTACTATACCAGCAATACCAAATATTGATTTAAATTACAAACATCTTGCAACAATATACATTTTTTTGCGCAAGGCAATTTCTTTTTGTTTCAACTGTCTGAAGCATAACTTTTCCAACCTTTTAACCTTCTTACCTTCTATATTTATACAGCCCATGAACACACATTTGGTTTATAAAGACACTGGAGTTGAGAAGGTGCTCAACTTCTTATTTGTCAATAATAATAGATAACAAAGCACACATTATTACACTTACGTTCTGTTACTTCAAGGAGCACGGTGTTTGTGTTTGGATAGGATGGAGTTGTGGCACCACAATTATGTGTGCATGAGTTGCGTCCCTTGGTCAAGGATCTGCTGCTTTCGTATTTTGACCTGAGTTCATATCCTCGGGCTATTCCTAAAGGACATGCCTGCATGATATACAGCTGAAACTCTGAGGTAAGCATTACTTGCTTGGACACTGAGATAAAACTGATATTGCTGGAACTCGAGAACACTATTTCAGAAGGTAGTACCATTGCACAAATCAAAATGACAAGCACAACTAAAGTGATCCATTAAATCAAAAGTTGGACTTCCCTTACATCAAATATACAAGCAAATTGAATCAATATTATATTTAGCAGCAGTTTTGTCTGTATAGATTTGTCTTGTTCGCGATAACGTATTTTGTATTGGGAACACGCATACGTAGTAATATATAACTGCAGTATTAAAGCCCCTACAAAAGTACATTTTCTTATACTGAACATGTAGCAAATACCATAAAGAAATGTTTATTGTTTCGTGACTTATAGACAAATTCATTAGATTAGAATACGATCACCTCAGTATGATTGTGCATTGGGGAACACATATAATATCATATCATCTCAAACTTATATTTGTCGCATGGCAGTCTGATACACAACATTACATTACATTACAAGTATTAAATCGCTGCTCACAAGATTTTAAACATGAGTGGATGAAATGGGTTTAATCATCATTTCTACATCATATCTGTGGTTATGGCGTTCGCTCGTTACGTCGAAAGCCCATTTCTGGTGTCTCCCGCCGTGATATTGCTGGAATATTGCTAAAAGCGTCGTAAAACCATACTCACTCACTCACTCCCTCACTCAGGTAATTGATGAGAGGGGTGGTCGCAAAGTGTATCAGGTCATAGAACATTTATCATATATTTCGTCTTGTTGTCGTAGGGATGTCAGTGTGTGTTGATACATCACTCGTCTATCACACAGGTGGTGGTCCGGCTATCTGATATGCTCACTGGCGGTCCCAATCGGGTAAACAACGGACTTTACCCTGATGTTGAAATAAGTCATATCGTGACATTCACGTTGTCATATTATACTGATCTTGTCATTCGAGAGATGTAGGTGGACACAGGAGACCGTCATGAACATACATTGTTTCGTTACAGTATGTGTCTTGTTGGGTGGACCTCTCGCCTCTGGTGCAGGTGGTGTTATATAATCGGCTTTACAACCGTAAATGTTGTACAGGTATTAAAATAACATAAACAACTTTAAGAGAGTCAAAGAGCACATTACACAGTTGACACGTCAACCATATTACTGTATACATTATCCAATGGTGTCCGTTTACACGGACGATCGATACAGGTAGCATTTGTAATGATGATAACACGGACTGGAAATATATATATACATCTTGAAATATTCGCGTGTGATACAAATAATGATCTTCTGTTCAGTAGAGAGTTTGTTATCTGCTTATCGAAGACACGACCAGTTGCTTGTTTACACAAGGTGGCTATACCTGTTACTGCCTAATATCTACACTGTCGGCGGGACATGTTGGGCTCAGTCAAGATAAGCGAAATGACAGAGTAGTTAGACAACTGTCGGAAAGAGATATTCAACGTCTGCTGCAATATACCATTTGAAGTACATACTCACTGATACAAGCCATTTCGATCATATATATTTGGTTGGTTGGTTTGTTGTTTAACGCCGCACTCAGCAATATTCCAGCTCTATGACGGCGGTCTGTAAATAATCGAGTCTGGAACAGACAACCCGGTGATTAATATCATGAGCATCGATCCATGCAATTGGGATCGATGACCATCATGAACCAAGTCAGCGAGCCTGACCACCCGATACCGTTAGTCGCCTTTTACGACAAGCATAGTCGCTTGTTACGGCAAGGATGGGTTGCTGAGGATCTATTCTACCCCGGATCTTCACGGATCGTATAGAATTATTAGCAGGTGAATCATAATCATAATATTAATAATGTGCCATATCAAATCAGTCCAGACTCAGTTGTTCAAGGAGAGGCTATCTCAACAACTACTGCATCAAGTTTATGTGCAGTGTGTTGAGACGAAAATCCACTCTGCAGATTCCTTCAGACTTGCCTGATGAATGAAACAGAAGGCTTTCTTTTTGCTGCTCAGGACCAGTCACTTCCCACTCGAAACCGCCAATGTGTGATTTAAATATGAAATGTAGATTATGCAATGAATTTGATGAGACTGTCCAACACATTGTCAGTGGATGCCGAGCTTGCACAAATACAGTAGCTATATGATGGCGTGGCTCGATCGTTTTATAACCGTTTTCGCCATGGTTTTGACACAGAAGTCCATCCGTGGTACGACCCAGAATATATGGAGCGCCTCATGGAAAATGACAAATTCAAAATTCTTTGGAATCCATATACAGCCTCAAACCTGATCTTGTCCATTTTAATAAATACAATGCGAGTACTTATATCATTGAATTTTCTGTCCCTTTTGACAATGTGATTGATAGATTCAGGGACAAAAACATGGCAAACATGCGGACATCGCTTTCGAAATGTCACGCTTGCATCCCAAGTACTAATTATAAGTTGTCCGACTCCCCATTGTTCTCATTCCTTAGGTTTGACTGACAGTTGGGAGAGTACCCGTGTTTGCTGTCAGGAATACAGCCCTTCTGACAATCTGGGTTATGTTGAAGGCTGGTGTGTTGGGGAGTCTTCACATTTTCAGAAAAGTTCCGGGTTAGGTCGACTAGGCAGGCCTTCCTGGGAGAAGTCCCATTCGCTGTCTGGGATGCGTGTAGAGGGCGCAAGGACCCTGAGCTGGTGATGAGCCTAACCAGCCTGACTGACTGATCACCCCAACCTTCTTTGCTGAATTTATTTATTTTAATCTGTAAATACTACTACTAATAATAATACAAACTAAGGGCAGAATACAAATGTAGACTTTAGGTAATCTCGAGTTCTGTGCTGAACGCTAGCAATAAAGTCAAAGCCACCAATACTTATGCTGCATCCGTCCTTTCGTATTCTTTTGGTGTTGTTACATACGTTATCATTGAAGAGCTAGGTTCGATTTAACCGTGGTAAATTGAATAAGAAACCGAACGTGCATTTTACCTACCTCCGCATTGAAAACACAGAGTGTTTATCGGCTAATTTGATACCGCTTGCAGGATTATTCAACATGCATGATTCTAATATTTCATGTTTGAATTTGTCATAATCAGTAGCAAATATAACCTTGCATGCATAGTCATACCAATTATATCCTTACCGCATTCAGGGGAAGCAAGCTGCGGCGTACCTCTCGTGGCAACTTCTGCTGACAAGACATTTACCTCGCCTGGGTACCCAAACATCTACTTCCAGTGAGTAGCTTTCATAATATAATTGCATAATTATATAAATATGTTAAATTACGGTGCGGTAGGTTTGACACGAATCTGCAATGTAATATCCTACATTTATTAAACGTTAGTTGTTCCTCAGTTTGACGTCGAATATGAATGTAACTCAATACTCAACGTGGACATATTTAAGATAGCATCTCGATAAGTCGCAAAGAACAATATAGTGAAGAAGCAAGCGTGGTTTATTTCACGATAAAACATTGTTCTATCATGATGTTATTTCTGGAGATTCGAACATGCGCTTGCAACTGGATAACGATATTGGACTACGTTATTTGTGAGATGGAAGAATCCAGTGAGTTGCTCCCCATTGATGAAGCTGGCATCTAAAAGTGGGAGAGATAAGACAATCGTCATTGGGAGAAAAGGTACAGGTAATCGACAATATTGTGATCGTGACAATATGCGGGAAATACTCACCTGTGCATAAAATATACTTGTCCGACATTGCTTGAGGTCGGATTCTATTGAGGGAGTCATCATGATTAAAATACAGGTAAATATGTTTAAAGCTTGTACTTTTCATCATCATCATTACAGAGGCTGTACATAATGTTAATATCACATTTAAGAAAGAACCGACGAGTGGTCGTTGTTTAACGTACAACAAAGCACTGCATGGAGAATAAACCGATCGGGGCTGCGCCCCTCATGGTTTATTCTCCCTGCAGTATTTCATTGTACGATAAACAACTCCCACTCGTCGGTTACTTCTTAATTAAATAAACAAGGAAACAAGTTAAAGGAAGTTCATTAGATCGAATTTCTTCCACATTGATAATGATTAGCAGATGATTCACGACTGAGAAGGGCAATTCAAATCACAAAAGTGTGTCGGCAGAGGTGGTCCTTCTGATTGTATCCCATGAACTGAATACACTCTTAGACTGTCGCACAGTAATGTACTTCAGGGGTGTTGCCTTTTAGATGTCTGTCTGAAACTTTGTCCAAATATCCACTGCAACTATCTGCCTAACGATTATGTTGTTTAGGATGAGGATTGTCTTTATTCAGGCAACAAAAACGCTGACTATAACCAACGAAGTTTATTACGTTTGTTGACAAATATTGATATATATTTGTGAGTGAGTAAGTTTGGTTCTAGGTCGCAATATTAAGGTTTGTTTGTTTGTTTGTTGTTTAACGCCGAACTCAGCAATATTCCAGCTATATGACGGCGTTATGTAAATAATCGAGTCCGGACCAGAAAATCCAGTGATTGACATCATTAACATCAATCCACGCAGTTGGGATCGATAGCATGCATCAACCAAGTCAGCGATCCTGACCACCCGATCCGTTAGTCGCCTCTTACGACAAGCATGGGTTGCTGAAGACCTATTCTACCCCGGATCTTTTCGGGCCTGCAATATTACGGAATATCCAAGGAACATCAGATCATGATCACAGTGAGTGACACCAGAAACTGGATTCACGCATTGTGTCCCTGTTTGGTATTGAACCTTGGCCTTCGGCTTGACGAAGGAACGCTCCAACAATTAGGTTATCCCATCGCTCGTACAGACATCAGATGGATCGATGTCTGTAATTTGTACTTCTTGCATAATCCAACATCTTCCAACAAGTTGGTATGTTTTCAGGAGACAGTCGTGTACCTGGACTATTACAACAGAAAAAGAAAATGAAACCATTCTATTGAACACCACAGACTCGGTACTTGAGAAACCCCCGTCAGGAGGACTTTGTGACAAGGACTATGTCACTGTATATAACGGTCAAAACAGTAAGTAGAGATATATCTAATAGTCATGATCTTAATGCTAACTATTCTTTAATCGGGAACTCACAATGAGTTCAGTGTGAGAAAAGCTATGCATGATGCCACTAAATGATGTCTCATAGATGTCTGAAACAGCGTATCACAGTATAATAATATTAATAATGGGCCACACAATTTGCGCATACTTTGCATTACACAGAGGCATGTTAAAAGCGCTATTATTACCCCGGTCACTTGATCAGTTTGCACTCAATAATCATTCCCAGCTCCCTGGGCAGTATACAACTCAAGCCGCCTGGTAGGTTCAGAGGCGCATTTCGAATAATGCCACTTGCCCAAGGAGACGCCACATGTGCTACATGTACTTCAGTGTTGGGCAGGATCGAAGCCCTTGGGACTTTCGGGAGCCACACCCATCAAAGGAGTCTCCGCGACCGACGTTGTTTAACTTCAACTGATTTTTGACCTGTGCGCTGTGCATAGGACCACGTATTGTATTTGTTAACATCTTCTCTGAAACCACAGCGTTATAATGAAGCTGGATATTTGTATATCACCTCAATGTCTCTGCAAAGTACTCACGATGATAACCCATTGTGTAACACGGCAGCTACGGCCGTATTGCAAGTTTAATGTTGGCCATGAAAGTCTACTTGAATCCTATAAGTCTGTGTGCAGTCAGAAATAGTATGTGTAGCAGCATGATGTTGCGTTTGCATTATGTTTTAGTTGCTCTAGTTACTTCATGTTCTACATGTTATTCTGGTCTAGTATTCAGCGCGAGCGTTTACCTGTTGCAACGTGACGTAATGTCCCTGCTTTTGCTCAAAAGGTAGAACATGTTCTCGGACGATGTCATCCTGGTAGTCGACGCCGTTCAAATCGCCATCAATTATGATGAGTTCTCTTCTCCCATGACGCCCTATAACATCACACTTCCACCCAAACCGGTGACGCAAGCGTCGCTAAAACGCCTGTAGACCCCGTCACGACCATCAGAGCTGTCCATGATGAGACCTTGACTAATCTGTGAACAGTATACTGTCCCAGTCTTGTCTTCTGAACAGCAAGCTAGGCGTGTCTGATGGTGACGTGAAAATTGGGCGTATCTCTGGACGTCGGGGCCGCATGTTGTGCTCCCTCAACGGTTCCGCCATGTTTGGTCTCAATTCAGGAAGTATCCGAGCTGTTAATGTGGCACTTTGGCATCAATTCAGTAGATGCACCAACCGAATATGGTTGTCTGTTAACGTGACGTCACACGTGGACGACCGGCCCGTGGCAATTGATGAGTGTTATGATAGATAGATAGATAGACAGATAGATAGATAGTGCTGAAGATAACGCCTCCAAAGAGATGATAGTGTGTTTCGATGAACATTAAAATGTCTGTCAGCGTCGTTTTTTCGCCATTCCTGTTTGCAGCAAGCCGTTGCATTGCGTAAGCGCTATGTACGGTTAAACAAGAGCGTTTTTTTTATGAGCACCTTATGGCTAAACATTCCTTGTGCGCTGGTCACATAACAAAACGTGTGTAAGTACCATGATCCCCAAAAACACTCAAACATCCAAATTATGCGTCGTGTACTTGCAATCATCTTCATGAATATGTATTGGAAGATGCATTATCTATCTATCTACATTCATCTTTAATTTATTGTTCTTTAAATGAAGCACAGTTACTATATTTTCGGATCTATGCCACTATTTATATATTGTTCACGTCTAGGCTCTGACGGACTCGGCACCTTCTGTGGTAATCAACAACCCGTATTATCCAGCGGCGGGAACTCACTGCGTGTCCATCTACAAACTGATGACAGAAACAACTACAAAGGATTCAAAATGCAGTACAAAGCTGTACCTGGTTTGTATGAATTCAGCATTCTCACTGCACCTTAGTCGCTGTCATTTCTATCTGATGAAAATCTTGATAATTTTGTTATTCGCTATGCATTCACTAAACGGACGTTATTTACATACAAACAAAGTTGGTACATGTGCGTTCATAAATACAATTCCGATAAACAGTGAATTCGAATGGTAGTGGTCCCTTTAAAATCGACCAGATTACCTAGTTTCCTGATTTACTTGTCACGGTTGCACAATATTGTCACTGTGTATACATGCAAGCATCCCAAACAGCATTCGTCCTGAATGTGTGTTGTTTTTCACATTAACGGAGTCCGGATGATAAAATGAAACATCCCTAATACGATCACAAACTGTGTTATATACCAATACAAAGTGCTTTTTGAAATTATTATTATATGCATGTTACCCACCACACTATATTGGTTATATATGTATTCATGTCATGTTTGAGAACCAAACAGAATTGATGTATATTTAACATATCTTGTATCCAATGTCAGCAACAACCTGCAATGTCACGATGACAGCAGGATGGAGTCCAATACAGATTGTTTCCCCTGGTTATCCCAACAACTACCAAAGGTAAATAGCACGGAGTTGTTAGGAATATATTCGACCCCAATAACATATTACATATAATTATACACTCTCTCGAATCAACATTCTCTCGGCTACCTTTGCCTCACAACGAAGGAGATGTACCTTCACAAATACGTAGGCCAGTTGCATGATGGATAGTTGTGTGTGGACTTCAATGATTTATTGAACCTGTTACTGCCGTCGAAAGAATTTATTGTGTCAAACTTGTGTGTCATGCTGCAATAATCTGCTTGTTCAACTAAATGTGGGAGATACACCAGAAGAAGTTTCTTCTCGACATTACAAGACAGGTATGGTTAATGCAAAGGAATGCAAGTAAAGTAGACTAAGAGATTGTTGCATATTGACAAAGATGGTATGTCATAGATGATGAAATACTTGAAATGATTCCCTTAATACGCGACAAGCAGAATTTGCCAGAAACTCACCCCCGCTCTTTTTCACCCAACACAATGTCGCTCATCGAGTGAAATGCTACGTACAGATGTGTGTATGTGTACACGGAATCTGTACACTGCATCTATACACTGCATCTGTACACTGTATCTGTACACTGTATCTGTACGCTGAATCTGTACACTGTATCTGTACACTGCATCTGTACACTGTATCTGTACGCTGAATCTATACTCTGCATCTGTACAATGTATCTGTACACTGTATCTGTACACTGTATCTGTACACTGTATCTATACGCTGAATCAGTACACTGTATCTGTACACTGCATCTGTACACTGTATCTGTACACTGTATCTGTACGCTGTATCTGTACGCTGAATCTGTACACTATCTGTACACTGCATTTGTACACTGTATCTATACACTATACGCTGAATGTGTACACTGTATAATTATGCACACTGTATCTGTGCACTGAATCTATACACTGCATCTATACACTGTATCTGTACACTGTATCTGTACACTGTATCTGTACACTGTATATGTACACTATCTGTACACTGTATCTGTACACTGCATCTGTACACTGTATCTGTACGCTGTATCTGTACACTGTATGTGTACACTATCTGTACACTGCATCTGTACACTGTATCTGTCCACTGTATCTGTACACTGCATCTGTACACTGTATCTGTACACTGTATCTGTACACTATCTGTACACTATATCTGTACACTGCACCTGTACACTGTATCTGTACACTATCTGTACACTGTATCTGTACACTGCATCTGTACACTGCATCTGTACACTGTATCTGTACACTGCATGTGTACACTGTATATGTACACTGTAGCTGTCAGTAACAATGCTCATTCTTTGAACCCCACGTCGTAATGTTATTTCACACTTCCATGTTTTTTAGATATAAATATGTTATTTTACATAGCATCATAAATACTTTTTGAGATAAAGACATGTTTGTTTGTTGTTATGCTCCAGCTATATAACGGCGGTCTGTAAATAATCGTGTCTGGTTCAGACAAACTGGTTGACATCATGAACATCGATTTACGCAAATGGGTTACGATGACATGCATCAACCATATCACCGGGGCTGACCAACCGATCCGATCAGTCGTCTCTTACGACCAGCTTGGGTTGTTGAAGATTAATTCTAACCCTGATCTTCATCAGCATAAAGACTTGTCATAACATTGTTGCCAATAATGACATAAAAATGCTTTCTTACCAGAGGCTTATAACTATACGGATAGGTGTATGGTCTCTGTTTCTCATCCTGTTTTTGTATATTACAGTGGCTTAGATTGCCAGTGGATTATCAGTGCGCCGTATGAATCTAACATCATTGTTGAAGTTCTGTTTCTTGACATGGAAACAGTGCCATCATGCTTGAATGATTTTCTACTCTTCAAAGACGGTAGGTAAATTTTACTGAAATGCACGTTAAGTTAAAACAAGAATACTGAACTCCTATGAAGTTGTTATTTTGACCGAATCATAATTTTCTGTGTTCATCACATGCATATTTTGGACTTGTAACAACATGAGTTTATTCACAAGTTCAAATATTGCAACTGCCTCTCTGATATAGGTTTAGCATTGTATAATGCTAGAAACCAAATACTTACATAGTACTGGAAATAGGACAATTGCTTCTTGTCAGTCATATGATGTGTGTGTGTATTTGTATTTCTCAAGCTGTATGGCGTCGACCTAATAATCTTGTCAGACAATCCAGTGATTGATATAAGCAATGTCTCACGCTGTCGGGATACAGTCAAACAGGTCATTGAACCTGTTGCTAGTTGCCTCCTGCGGTCAGCACTGTTCGCTATGGACCGCTTTAAACCAGGCATCCTCTCGGAATCATATTTACACGTGCGACAAAAGACATGGGACATTAAAACAATTCAGTAATATTTACTGTTAAACACTACGATCCCTTATCATTATTCCGATTCATTTATAAAGTAATTCATGCATTAAAAACTGTTTTCTAAAAACTTGTTAAATCGATAATTCATTATTATTTTTTAAATAATATATATGCTTGCCAGTTATCCGAAAAGGTTACGACAGTTTTATTAAGATAAGATGGTAAGTCAAGATAACGCTGGCATAGTGTATGGCACATTCAGGAATTACTTCTTGTGGTGATAATCATTTAACTGAAGGTGCCATGCCAATGTTCCATTGCAATTACTTTCAATAATTAATCACTGACATAATACATTTACATTTACATTTAAGGCACTACAACCTATGCTTCGCAACTGGCAAAGATCTGCGAAGCTACACCTTCTCCGGTCATCAGCACCGATAACAAAATGACAATCATATTTCACTCAGACAGTTCTGTCACAGGACGAGGCTTTCGTTTGCAGTACACAAATGGTAATATTCACTGCAAGTGTTCAAATGTGTTACGAAGCCCAACAGTTTGGTATTCGGTTTTAATCATAAGCACATGCTAGCTTTTGTCTTCGTTTGAAACAAAATATAATTTCCTTGACTCACATGGACCCATTCTGTGGGACACGTTTGACTGTTTTAACCCAGTACGCACACGCGAGTAATTTACAACATTACGAAACGTTATCTCGTCCTATTTTGGCGACGCCCTCCTTAACATGAGGCATGCTTCTACGTCAGCATGTGGGGCATCAGTTAGGACATCCTTCAGAATATCATGCACGACCTCATCTGTGTTTACAGGCTTAGACTCCACCAACATTATTTGGATTTTCTTCGCCTGATTGGTACTATATATTGTACTTATCACTTTACTTGTTTGATGGGTTAGGTGTTGACGCAAATCGGCAATCTACCGCTTCGGTTAATAGTATTTTGTATTGATATGGACATTTCACACTTGTCTAATGTTGTTGTAGAATTCACTTGTGGATCAACAGATCTTCGCGCCTCACTGAATACAGAGAAGTATTTGAACACTCCCGGCTATCCTAGATTCTTAAACTTGTAAGTAGAATTGAACTCCTATCAAGTAAGTAGCATTACATGTTACCACTATCACTAGCACTATACATGGCACGTAGCACCACATACGTGACAGCATTTGCACTTCACCAGACAAGTAAGTAGATCTAACACCTGTCAAGTAAGTAACACGTCACATGTTAATATCACCATCACATGACAAGTACCTGTAGAACTGCACACGGGATGATTATTACCACTACTCATGATATGTAAATAGAACTTTACACGCGACACATCGCACTACAATTTTGACAAGTACAATAAATTAGTTGAAGTGAGGTGAAATGGAGTTCACCTCACTTATATAGCGACGTGCATGCACGTGTGTGTGTGGCTGTTTGTACCAGTCCGGACTGATGCCGATTAATAGTGCTAGCACTCTGAGATACCATGCCGCAGTTTAACATGAATACCCTACTCAGAAACAGTATACTGACTCCGAGCCGACCGGTCCTTATGTTAGCCCATTAATGTCGAGCGCCAGACAGGGTAACAACAAGTACCATCTTTTAACGTCTTTTGGTATGACGCGGCCGGTGATCGAACCCCGGACCTTCCGCTCTCCGGGCGGACGCTCTAACACTAGACCACGGAGGGGGTCTACTACATATTAGCATTAGCATTACACGTGACAAGTAGCACGACACACGTGACAAGCATCAACACTACACATGACAAGTAGCACTACACACGTGACAAGCATTATCACTACACGTGACAAGTAGCACGACACCCGTGACAAGCATCAACACTACACATGACAAGTAGCACTACACACGTGACAAGCATTATGACTACACGTGACAAGTAGCACGACACCCGTGACAAGCATCAACATTGTCGTAAGAGGCGACTAACGGGATCGCGTGGTCAGGCGCGCTGACTTGGTTGCTGCATGTCTTCCATCCCATTTGCGTTGATCGATGCTCATGATATCAATCACTGGATTGTCTGGTCCAGGCTATATTATTTACAGACCGCCATCATATAGCTGGAATGTTGCTGAGTGCGGCGTTAAACAACAAACCAACCAACCAACGTTATGGCTATCTCTGGGAAGTTTGTGTCGAGCACTGGCATGCATTCACTCCATGCTTAGGAGGGTTGTATGGGTATACCTGTGAGTTAGTGTAACTGGAATGCTTTGTATTAGCAACTTAACACAGTGAATAGCAACCACCGGGATATTGCTGAAAGCAACGTAAAAACATACTCACCCACTCACAGGCAAATATGTTCATGAAAGTCGTACGTATTCATTGTATCAGGTGAGTGTTTTGTATATGCAATTGTATGTATGAATATGGTTGTGATCTGTGCATACGTTTAATACTGATGTAGAAAATTCTATTTGAAGCAACCTGCAATGCACGTGGACAATTTCTGCACCTGTTGGATATAGAATACAAGTCGAACTTGTATGTCTTTATTTGCAACAATCGACATCGTGTGTACGTGACTATCTTCTCTTCAGTGACGGTAAGCATAATGTACATCTTTGCAAACTTGCTTCATATAAATATATTCGTATTGCTCTTCGTGTTGAAATGTGTTTCAGTTATCTTAACTATTCATATTATCAATAGTATTAGTTTTTCCATCAGTCGAGATCGCCCCCGTGGCCTAGTTGTAGAGCGTCCGCCCGGAGAGCGGAAGGTACGGGTTTCGATCCCCGGACGCGACATACCAAAAAGACGTTGAAAGAAGGTGCTTGTTGTTACCCCGCCTGGACCTCGGCATTAAGGGGCTAAAACAAGGACTGGTCGGCTCGGAACCAGTTTACTGTGTCTGAGTGGGGTATTCATGTTAAACTGCAGCATGGTATGTCAGTGTGCTAGCACTATAAACCGGCATCAGTTCGGACTAGGACAAGCACACACACACACACACACACACACACACACACACACACACACACACACACACACACACACACACACACACACCTCACCTCACCTCACCATCAGTCGACACTAATTCAAATTTACTTTCAAGTTGACTGTATTTATTTTTTTATGCGTCCAAACCAACACCCCTGAGCGCGTACTTTATTCGAATTATGAAACTCGGATTCAGAGCTCACCATTTCAGGAGTGATTTGCATGAAATATATTTATTCAAGGTTTATCGTCTAACGCCGCTGAATTAGGGAAATATTGCGGTTACACCACTGAGCACGTCATCAACTCCAGCAACCACATGGCCATCACCTTCCACACAGACGGCTCTGCCAGGAGAAGAGGCTTTTCTATGAAATATAAGGCTGAGAGATTCCTAACAACAACCACAGGTTTAATTGTGTTAGGGACTGGGCGTTTAATTATGCGGTTTGCATTCTAGCCGTATCTTGAGGATTCACGAAATATATTTTTGTGACATTCACGAAACCTATATCAAAGTTATTTTATTCAGTCTATATTTTGAGATCGTGTAAGGAAAATTGATGGGCATGTTGTGACTGACATCATGCCTTTTTTAAAAAAAAGAAAAACTTGCAATTTTTTGGATCTTTGATGATTGACAGCTAAAATGAGTTAAATGAGAGGTTCTTACTTCAACGGAAAATCTAAACATAAGCAAATCTATGAACCAACATTAATTTACACGCCATGCTTTTTAACCTACTTCTTTCTGGCACATCGCAGTTTAGGGCTTGCTCTTGTTCAAATATTGTGAAAAATCGCTTCCTGAACGTATCGAAAATCATCATTCGCTAAGCAGTTTAGCTTTACCCCTACGTTTGAAGATGTGAAGCAAACTCCACTTCTTATTTGTATGAACACTTCAGACTCACTTCATTACGAATTTCGTATGCCTTTTACACATTTCTAAATTATGCACATCTCGCTGGCCTAAAAGAGCATTTAGCTAATCTCGCCATTTTTTGTAAGTATTTGTTATGATCTTTGAAATATTGTTATGAATTGCGAATAAGGCTTGTTTTATAACATTGGACATATTTATAACTGTACATTTGTAGTTCTATCAACAATTGTGCATCACTGATTGTTTAAAACACCGTTTCAAATAAGCTCTCATGTGATTATTGTGTAAAGTATTCATCGGTTTATTTATTGTTAATGTAGAGACACCACATATATATACATGTGGGACTCCAATGCTCAGCGCCTCCGCGTCCAAGTGGAGCCATTTGTCGTCTCCTGGCTACCCCAGCAACTATGAAAAGTAAGCAAATACACACAAAAAAAGGATGATATCTTTTATTAAATAATGACGATGCACATGTCTATTGCTGGCAGACATAGTATTTTGATTCAAACAGTTGATACTTATGTCATTGTCCTGGCCTTTTGAATCGCTTGACAGAAATGATGGGTCTCACCTCTGGGTAGCTTTTTGAAACTATCAAACAATTCAGATCTTTGGCTGTTATTTCCTTGCCAGATTCCATGGACCAGAGAAAGCCTGTTCACATCGAGCTTTACTGGCTGTGACCAGAGATTTTTCTTTACGGGAACAGGTAAACAAAAACAAACAAAAAAAAGAGCGTGAGAAACATCGAACGTGTATGATGAAGCAACAGGGGCTTTCAATTTCATTGGTGGTGTACCAACGAAACCGGATGTGTTGAACATGATGCCAGTCATTCAGCGTTTTGTGGTCTTGATGAATGATTGGACCATTATCTATACAAGAGTTGATGAGGCACACACAGATATATTCACTAAAAAACATGTAAAAAAGCTGCATTTCATACTGGTCACTGTTGGGGACGAAGTATGGAGTCTGAAATATACCTTCCCTCACCAACTGAGTTGTGGCACATGCCACTGTGGACTACACAAACCACAATCTTCTAAGTCATTCCAAGAGTCTGAGAGGGGGTTGTGCCCCATTTGATCAGTACATCACTTTGCAGATGTGATCACATTTAATTGTCACCAGTAAATTAAAACATAAGCCATGTACAAGCGTTCTTATTCTTTAAATATTCTGTTATTTACCATATGAGTATACAATAGTGGTATAGTTTATTGGCTTCAATGATGCATGTCTTAAAAATATGCCGAAAAAGTAAGAAATGTATATTCCTTTCATTTTTCCGCATTTTAGATTACCTAATACAAAACAAATAGTCTATTAAATTACAAGTTATTTACTTTACAGATGTAGTGTAAATTCATTCCAAAATGTAAATTTTCATTATGTATTTAGGTTGTCGGTCATGTTCAAACGAGATGGCGGCCATATTGGATTTTTTGGGTGGCCCATATCTGAATAATTTTGGAATGTCGATCATTACCTGCCTTTCATGCTTTTATCACAAAGTGCAGTTTTGTTTACGAAACGGCTGCAATATTGTCTGGGTTATTGTAATAATAGATAATATGAGAAAACATAATTAAATAATACCCTGAATGGCTTAACGTCCAGACAAGGAATACTCCCAGGCTATATTCAAGGTGGCCCAGAATCGATGTATGTTTCTCAGTTTGTTAACACCAATACCCGTGCTAGTGGGTTGTACCAAAGTGGTAAATGTCTTAGGCCAACATGTTTCTGGATGTCCACCCATTTCAAACTGGCCCCGTGAAGAACCGGGGTAGAATAGGTCTTCAGCAACTCATGCTTGCCGTAGAAGGCGACTATGTTTGTCGTAAGAGGCGACTCACGGGATCGGGTGGTCAGGCTCTCTGACTTGGTTGATGCATGCCAACGATCCCAATTGCCTTGATTGATGCTCATGATGGCAATCACTGGATTGTCAGGTCAAGACTCGATTATTTACAGACCCCCGTCATATAGCTGGAATGTTGCAGATTGCGGCGTTAGACAACAAACAAACAAACAAACAAACATATTTCACATAAAACTATCGTATATTTCAGTTCATTCGTTCCAAGATAGGCGTTAGCAGCTAATATCAGGTGTCAGGCCTTTACAAACAAAACATTCTAAACTGACACGACTGGATATAACTGATATACATGTACTGTTCAAAACAGTGTTCAACCAAACTCACTCACTCCCGCTGACTACAAAGCCTAATGCATTCCCTACGTTCAGTATCTTGCAATGCAGTAATATGCAACTCTAATAATAATTTGATAAAAATGTAAAACATAGAAAAATATCCCAAAACAAATATTGATAGAGGAGGTAATAACGATATTATGGATAGTATAGTATCGATGCCAGCTATTTATGTTTCAACTTGTCATCAATGTACCGCGTTTGGAAATATCTACATCTACATGTATACTAGTTCGATCAATAGTTTCACTCCCAGTTCTTATCTTCTGAAGCTGTTACACAGCTGGTCAGTGGGGTAGCTCGCCATGCTGATCATGAACTGGTATAATGTGTGAAGCCCTGATGTTGCTGGAATATTGCTAAAGTGGCGTAAAAGGATACTCACTCACTGATTAGTTTTATACAAGATGTTCATTGCAGGTACATGTATCTCATTATGTCATATGAGTTTCTTTTTATATGGTTATATCATATGGTTTTGATCTGATATGTTTATGAACTTATCTGATACTGCAATTTCCTGTCTTTAGCAACGTAAACTGCAGCTGGGAAATATCTGCACTTGTTGGAAATAAAATATCCGTTGAAATTGTGACCCTTTCTGTGGAACAATCGACATCCTGTGAAAATGACTATCTTCTCATCAGTGACGGTAAGCGCAATGTATGTATTTAAAACATACTTGTTCTTCCCCTTGAAAGGTGTTTCAATATTTCTAATTGACAGTGGTTATACATGGTCCCTATAATTTAAAAAATAATTCCAGTTTATATATATATACATTATGCATCTAATCTCACAACATGAATGCGTCATCAGCAATACTGTGGACACCTCAACACGCTAAGCTTTTGGTTTCACATACAATGGCTCGAGATTCATTGGCAGCAGTATAATGATTCTTAGCCCGCCTATTTACGAGTTAAAATAAACATGCATAATATTCATTCAAGGTTCATCGTCTAACTCTGCTGAATTAGGTAAATACTGTGGTTCCACCACCGGGAACATTGTCAGCTCCAACAACCACCTCACCGTCACCTTCTACACCAATGGCTATGTCAGAAGAAGAGGGTTTACTTTGAAGTACATGGCGATTCCGTCAGGTATTCACATTTGACAGTAGATTTTCTCTGGTTTATTTCATCTATAATGTCACACAAATATTTCATAAAACGAACATTTAATATATTGCATTAAAGAGATTCACATCAAAATATTGAAAATAAATAATTTTGCCACAAGTGTTGCAAAAATAATTTTAGTCAGCATGACATGCTGGGTGACTTGGCGAAAATGTGTGTTTTTATAAAAAGAGATTTCAGAGATGTTTGTTTGTTTGTTGTTAACGCCGCACTCAGCAATATTCCAGCTACATGACGGCGGTCTGTAAATAATAGAGTCTAGACCAGACATTACAGTGATTGACATCATGAGCATCATCAACAAAGTCAGCGAACCTGACCACCCGATCCTGTTCGTCACCGCTTACGACAAGCATACTCGTCTTTTACAGCAAGCATGGGTTGCTGAAGACCTATTCTACCCCGGATCTGTTCGGGTAATGTTAACTTGAAGCAGTGACAGAAACAGCACTCTGTCTCTAATAAACAGTCCGCTTGCATGTCATCCATCTGCTACCTTGTGTTGTGTTCCTCTTCAATGTGACACATTATGTGTTTCAGGGTGTGGCGATAACCAAGTGATTGGCTTTTATGAAACAACATATATTGAATCACCGAATTATCCGATGTACTATCCAAAGTAAGTACACCCTACAAGTTGTAAAATAAAATTACAAAACCTTGTCATAAACAAATAAGTGCTGATAGCAATCATTGTGTGATTCCGACTGTCATAAGATGCGACACTATCAATTGTTCATCTGAAAAAGAGAATCCGGGAATATATGGTCTGATTCAACATAGGGATTTACATCTGACAATTTTTTGTCACTGATGAGTTAAATATGGAAATCTATGTATAAATCAAAATATAAAACAGATGAGGCAGGTTCACAGCTTTCTGTAAATTCTAGTTCTGGTGATAATAACCAATCGCGATTTACATAAGGCAGAATAGCGGTGTCATGTGTATGAATGGATGCCTGAACATCAGTGATGACACCTGGTGTCCAGTTGATGCCTACTTCTTGCCTAAATATCCTATTACCAAATTCCAGATAGAAGTTTTCTCTGAGGAAGTCCAGCATTTCATCATATTGTTTTCCTAGTAAACTTCAGATGACATTGATTGCTTTCATATTTGATAACTTGTCTTAAACCTTTGAAAATACCACGGGTAATGATAAATGCCTCATGGGTGAATGGAGCTTTGTGATTAACCCAGCGAAAACGAATAATCGACATATCTTCAGGAGTTTAGAGTCAAAGACACATTTCAAAGATTTCACTGATGCGTGGTGTTGGCAGGTGACATCTGTCATATTTCTAGCAACTGAAGTTGGAGAATACACTGGGCAGTAAACTCAATACCTGCATCACAAATAATGGCTGTGTTTGGTCGAATATATTATATATAGGAGTTTCTCTGTTTTAGCAACCTTTTGGTTTATGTTTAAATGCCTGTGGTGTGACTGGTAGCTTTTGTCTACGTTGATAGTTTTTCCTCTCAGGTAGACGAAATAGGATAATTATATAACTGTAATATAACAAAATATTAATCATCTAAAAGTATCATAAACAAAATGTGACACTACCAGCGGTTGTAACTGCATCAACAGAGACAACCGTGACAAAAGGACAATACAACTATAATATATTAAAATGGTTCTTGTCAGTATTTTGGTATTAACATGTATGAAATATTTTGTTTGTTTGTTTGTTGTTCAACGCCGCACTCAGCAATATTCCGGCTATATGACGGCGGTCTGTAAGATAATCGAGTCTGGACCAGAAAATCCAGTGATTGACATCATGAGCAACGATCCACGCAATTTAGATCGATCATATGAAATAATGCAATATACGAAACGAATCACTGGTATCACTGCATCAGTTATCCATAAAGTTCCAACCCCAAAACAAAACATTGCTTTTGAGTAGTTGCATGTGCAGAGAGAATCATGGCACTCCATTATGAGATGGAATTCTTGTGTTGAAGTGGGGCACGATGAGGTCTCTGTTTAACAATGACAGGATCTATATGGACAAAAGACCAAACGAACTTCTTTATTTTCACACTTACATGTGTGTGAACCTTTGTATACATCACAGGCATAATAATGTATTGTTTCAATTTCAGAAATGCGAACTGTGCATGGACAATAAGCACTAATGTTGAAGGTTATGTGATCTATGTTGAAGCGGTATATTTCAACCTTGAGGGTGACGCAGCGTGTTCCGACTACGTTAAACTCTTTGATGGTAATGGCCAACCCGTCTGGGTTTTCCTAGAATATTGTAACAGTGACAGTGTCTTGTTAGATCCGTTGCATCAGGATTAAACAAGTTATTCTTAGATCGACGAATGTACATGTAACTATATTTGACAGACAAGCGTCGTTCTGTTACTGCAATGAAACCTCCTTAATCCGAATGTGACCCATCCAAGTTAAACCAGGTGGTACGGTTGGCAGAGATGCGCCTCTTGCACCAAAGTAGTAAACATCAGCGACATGTGTCACTTCGGGTTTTCCTCTGGCAGTACGCTGGAAGGCTGTGACGTTAATGGTATACTGTCCCCAGAGGCATGGAACCAAGCTGACACACAAACTAAATCGTGCGGGCATTTTCCAGGTTTAACACATCACGGGCAACCAATACTGTCCATCTATTTATTTATTCCATGCATCAATCTGACAGGCAACCTGTCCGGATTATTATCCCTCACTGATGTTCGACGAAGGCTACACCAGACATTTCATGTTAAATAGTCATCGGGAACTAAATATAATTTCCCAAAATATGTGTTAAGTGAGAGTCCTTCGGCCTTTGGGAACTCTTGAATTTTTATATATGACATACTTGTTCTAAATATACATGGTCTGTCTCACAAAAACATGTACACTTGCATTGTATGTTCCTGTATTAGTCTTTGGATCAAATGAACAAATGATCGGTCGATGGTGTGGATTCGGTGGACCAAATACGATGGGTACAGGGATGGCGATGAGGGTTCGATTCCACTCCGATGGTTCTTCTTCCTACAAGGGTTTCAAGATGGCTTTCACTGCCGGCAAGCCACAATCTGCCCGTAAGTTTGTTTTGCCATAGTAATTAGTTTTAACATACCATGAAGATTGTTTAGACCGGAGGAATGAGACGCATCATTCCACACCGCACGTTTAACCTCAATGTCATTTCAATGAGAATGGTGTTGATTGTTTCTTGAGCACATGGTGGTTAAGTGTTAATATATTGGTTTTTGGTTTGGTTAGTTGTTTAACGCCACACTGAGCAATATTCCAACTATATGACGGCGGTCTGTAAATAATCCAGTCTGGACCAGGCAATCCAGTGATTGATATCATGAGCATCGATCCGCGCAATTGGGATCGATTTCATGCATGGGCGGGGTTGGGTGGGGTGGAGGATGGGTGTGGGCTAGGGAGGTGGAGGGCCTGCTTTCCGATGTTCATAGGTTCGAATTTCATATTCACCCTGAACATGTTCACAAGAGCAATGTTCGTTAATATCGTTGCGACAAGCGGAATCACCTTGGAATAATTGAAATAATATTCAAAGTGGCATCAAACTAAACTCACGAAATTGTCTGGTGCGTCGTGTGTGGAAATTGTGTCACGGGTGTAACGGTTAAACTATCCATAGTTGACATGGATACCATGCTAAAATGTAGCAAAATGCATACATTCACCAACTCGTGATATGCTATTGCCATCACTATAAGCCTGACACAAGAACATATTGGCTTAAGGGGGCACGGGTGGCCCAGTCGTCTTGGGCGCCGCGATTCGCTCTGCAGAGTTACGTCTCTTGGACACGCCAGAAACTGATTGTGGGTTCGAATCCCGGTTCGCCCTGATTATGTTATTAGGTTTGCCAGCACCATATACCCGTGCTCGTGGGTTTCACCGAAGTTGTAAACGTCTAAGACCTGCATCACTTCGGGCTTCCCCCCCACATTAAGCTGACACGTCGTGATATCACTGTTAAAAGCGGCATTAAACCCAACTCACTTACTATTGGCTAAGGGGGTCATTGGTGTTAAAATATTCAGTGCCGCGTCCTGTCAAAGTCCACATTCCTTTCTTTCCTTAATCCTTTCGTTCTTGTTTATGTTGTTATTGTACAGCTTCGTTTGCACCGAACTGTGGAGGCATAATTGGTGGCATATTGGGTGGCATCGTGGCTGTGGTTGTAGCAACAATTTGCTGCTTTGCGATTGGCATCAAGAAAAAGTCGAGTACCAACGACCAGTCGCAACGGTACAGATCAGATGGAGCCATCGTGACCAACGTCTTTTCCGTCCCCATTCACAAAAACACGGCAACTACAGCTACTACTCAGCTTAAGCCTCCCCCAGCTTACACTGAGAATGTGAAGGATGACTTTAGACTGTACTGTCAGGCAGTTCGACCAACAGATATACAGCCTCTTGTGACGTCATCCCCAAGCCATGCATCTGCATATCAAGGGATAGATAATCCAGCAGGGCCTAGATGAGTGACTTATGTTTTCACATGATGTAAATGTTTTGTATTCCTGGAATAAATGGAAAAGGTTGGTTGGTTGGTTTGTTATAATTTAACGCCGCACTTAGCAATATGCCAGCTATATGAGGACGGTCTGTAAATAATCGGTCACAAACATAAACGTGTGCAATCAATCAACAAATGTATATGGATGGAACAGGTATACCCCGTCTATAGTAAATATACAACGTTCACCATTGTTCAGAAATCAAGGCGTTAGTTATCACCAGCCATTAAAATAATATTGTCATCCGATCGAACTGAGTATACACAACGCACCAGATTGTTCACTTTATAGCAATTGAAAATTCACAACTGATCGGTCTTAGTATTACTCATCACAATTAGGAATGGATGAAACATGAATTACGGACAGACAGACATTTTCTTATTCAGTATAAGGCCTTCGTCCCACAATACTTTAGCATAGCGGAGATATAACCATCTCCACTATATAGTTATACATAATACACACAGAAGTAGATGTGTATTCATATCAAAAATACTTTAGGGAACAGTATTTCTTACTTGATTTACATTCAGGAGGAATATAATTATGTCATGCAATATTTCATAATCTTGTGATGAAATCACGTCTATGAAGGAGTGTTCGGATGGGGTGGTTATATATTTACCCATTAAGTTATTTCTTAGGAGATTATAAAGTCCACACACAAGCAAAATATGCAGTTCATCTTATAATAATGCAATAAAATATGCTCCCTTACAGAGACGGTATGAACAGTCTTTCTTCATTTGGTGTAGAATGGTGTCTTCCTGTATTTACAGCCATGTTAAAACTGCTGCATCTGAAGCGTGACAAAATCCTTCTAAGATGAGGTGACAGAGCGATATTTCAGGAGGTTTCAGTGTTTAAAGGTGTTTAACATGTTAATAAGCGTATGAGTCTGACAGGTTTTTGACTTTACCGCACCAGGTTTGCAATATGGCGGCGGTCTGTAAGTAATCGAATCTGGACCAGACAATCCAGTGAGTGACATCGTGAACATCGATCCACGCAGTTACGATGTAATTTGGGGACACGAGCCAACAAGCAAACAGTAGAGAGTAACACATTTCACATTCCTCAATGTTGTAGCAGAATATGTTTGCTCGAAATATGCCGAACCGCAATTTCGCGAGTGTGATTAAATAGACTATGTTTCGGCAAGGTTGGAAACTGGACTTTAAAAGTGCACTAATCTCTAGCTTCTTCCCGGCTGTCTCACACTGCCCGCAAGTGGTGTCAAAATATATTTGAGGCAATATATATACGCAATTCTGAACACTAACTGGTTTTCCGTTTATGTAAAATGCACGTGACAGCACAGCAAGAGAGGAATGATCAGTTGGGTAACTGGCCAATGAGACATGACACCTATGTGAAACACCTGAACACACCCACGCGATCAGTTGAGAAACGAACACGAGTAATTATACTATCAAGAATCGTTATATATATTTTAGATTATTTGAGTGTTACATAGACATGTGACATCGAACGCGTTTGTTGTTCAGCTGCAGACGTGTGGGATATTGGTCCTTTTTGTGGATATCTACGGATACATTACTCGAGCAAGGTAAATGCCTTATATCATACATGTAATGTTCGTTGGTTGTAAGTACGATATTTGCATTTTGTTTTTATTCATTTGCTGCAGCATTGAAAAAAATCATTTGCCTCTACGCTCTCCCTAGGAAGCTCTTTGATGCGATAACGAGAACACTAAGTCATTGTTTTCACAAGCCTTTCCGTTTGTTGGCATGCATATGTTAAAGTCAATGTGTAAAATGTGATTCACTCAGGCAATATATATTTCAGCAATTTGTCAGTTTGTTTAACAGATTTACTAATAATTATGAAGACATTCAAGGGGGCTTAAAACAGCACAATGGACTCGTATGCTAGGATTACAGGCCAACAAATATAGAAATATACTTTGAATTCACTAGGTGGTGAAATTAAACATCAAAATGTTGGACTTCGTTATCATTTATTTTCAGGTACAGGCAAGCATCAAATGTTACATTTTTGTTAATAAAAACAAATGGACAGATTCTTCAGTGAATTTGAAAATAACTGAATATTTAGGCGTTTACAAAATTGCCTAAGTGAAAAACAATAATGAACAATGGTGACTATAACACTATAGCATATACACATAATAAAATACGCAATGCTCAAGTGAAATATTTAGTTTGTGGTACAAGTCGAAATAGTAAACGAAAATCGCACAATACCAAGCAAGTGACAAATGCCCACCGGCCGATATCAGGGATAAGCATCATCAAGCGAATGAATGAAACAATTGGACGTTCATACGTTTTCCAAAAGACTGTTTTCTTGAAATGATGTAAACACTGACGTACTAGTACCACATCCCTGGGGAAAACACTGAGCACACCCTTGCGCGAATAATAAGAAAAGCGTTGTTTCTGATCATGTGACACTTATTAACTTACGCCCTCAACTGGTGTTGTGACAGAAAATCTAATTCTCGTTTGTATAAATACAGCTGATACATTTAGTGATGAGTAATAAACCCTTTCACATTTCTAGATTATGCAGATTTCAAGAGCCTAAAAGGTCCATTAGAATGTGGTGAATGTACCTTCAATCAATTATAAAGCATTTTTATGATCTCTTTTATGATTTGTAACTGACCAGTTTACGGCCAGTTTCACACCGTTGCATCATCTCTTGTACCAGAGAACGTGAAGTTAACCATTGTGACATAGCACATATAAACACATATGTATGTTAAGATGGGTAAGGGATGTTAGGGTATGAAGTTGGGGGGTTGAGTTATGGGTCGCCAGGATCACTAAGCTGACGCACAGATGACCTGATTATATTTACTTGACGAATGTTCCCATATTAAGCTGACACACCTCATATAATTGAAATAATGTTCAAAACGGCGTTAAACAAACAGGTATACACTGCCCCGTCATGCGTCAATACTATGTCGTATATCAAGATTTCTTATGCTTTTGGAAATGGTATTTTTCACCTTTTCACTTTTCTTGATATGCCCTTAAGAAATCTGTGTTGTTTTTGTATAATAATATTCAATAAAATTAATGTGACTTTTCAGAATTCAGAATTGTGTCAATTCCTAACAAGCGGAGCCAGATGTCCAGATCGGTGAACCGTAGATACGTAGTTATATAATTCTATAAACATTCCCAGCAGCCATCGCACGAATGACCGGGTTCCCGGATTTACAGGGTCCGGACGAACGGAAAATATTATCCATGTCATTAATTTTAGATAACGTGACTTGAAATAGAGAGACTGCAAGTGTGTTGTAAACGCCGTGTTCTTTTGTCGCTGAGAGATTATTCTTTTTTCTAAAATATTCTTACTTCCTATCATCTATATTCGTGCGTATATTTCATATAGTATATATTGTTGAGTTTGCGTACGCTTTTTATGGTAGGGAACAATGCAAACGTCCTCGCAACAAAGTATCATGTATGAGAGTGGAAACTATGAAGACACGTGGCGTTCGGCAAGGTTGAATGCATGGTAAGTCCAGTTCTTTTTGTGCTTCGGTTTAATGCATTCATACATTCACAAGAGAGCCATGGGTTAAGTGGTGTATTTGTGAAAGAAAGGTTTGATGAGCTCGTGTCATTACGGTTCACTGATGATCGTCACCCTTGTTGATGATTAGAAAATAATATTTAAATATGATTGTTTGTAAACCTCTAATGCATGTGTATCAAGTAGGCAAAAATATTAAACTTCTTCTTCTTCCTCCTCCTCCTCATCCATCTCACTATCAGCAAATCAACAACAGTT